>NW_026730854.1:0-4349 GCF_030272615.1 Cryptomeria japonica | reverse complement strand
AATAGCACGTACGGGATACTAAACCTATTACTTCACTGCCCTACCATAACTTTTTTAAGGCGTAAGAGCGTATACACGATACTTATTACTTGTAAGCGCATACGGGGTACTGAGACCATTATTCGCTACCCTGCAATAACTTTTTTTAGGCTTATGAGCACATACAAACTACTTATTAGTACAGAATGGGAAAAAAATACCATTCGGCTTGCCAACATTTTATGGACTAACAGCGCACACACGGTTATTAATGTAGCACGTACGCGGTACGTAGACACAGTTTTACTTTCCCAAGACCTTCAAACGGCCTCAAAATAAGTTTTTGAGGTCGTTGAAGGCCTCACTGGAACTGTGTCTGCACTTCTATCACTATTTTATACGTAGAAGTAAGTGAATTTTTTGTTTTTTCATGATTTCAAATGATTGAATTGTTGTTCTTATTAGTTTTGTCAACAGTATTGTGATTGTTTAATAGTTTGATTCTAAAAAATAGTGATAAGATACATATATATGGTTATTTGTTTGTTTATGAACTTTTGTTTACATATATATGTAATATGATTCTATTCAAGACAATCGATATCAACCATGGGAAAGAACAAGCGAGGAACGATGGAACAATGAGAGGCTGAAAAGGAAAGACAAAGGCATAGTATGAAGAAATTGTGTGACATAAGAACAATGGGAGAAGAAGGTATATCATCCTCAACATCTCAATTTGATTTACCAAACGAAGATAATGCACCTAATGCAATTGAAGAAGAGACATTTGATTTACCGTATGAACCTAATGCAATTGAAGAAGATACCGCATTGAATAATCAATTAAATGATGAACGTACACCTCTATTTGATGAATTGAATGTACATAATGCATCGATGTTAACACCTCCTAGAATCATTCATAGGAAACCAAAGTATCTAATTGACATTGATGATAATATATTGAAGCCAATACCAATACAATGAATGAATGAACTTGTAGGAGAATGGTTAAAAGAATATGGAAAAACTATTTTTAAAACTTAAATCAAACCGCAAGATGTCAATGAATTGTTCAAATGATTAAAAATTTGAATTTTAAAGAGACGATGAAAATTCTAGGCCTAAGATCATTTGAAAGTAACAGTGAAAGAACTATTGTGAGAAATCTATTTGATGCATATCAAGCTATTGGTTCAAAATCGCGTACTAAATATTCTAATGCTACTCGACGTGTCATTACATCAACCATAATGAGAAAGAAAATAAAAAAAGATTGTTTGATAAGCAAAACAATTCATTAAACGTTAGTAGAACAACATTAAGTAAAGCATTAAAGAGGTGGGAAAACATAGAGGAACCTAACAATAATTCTCTTTGGGCATTCTCGGGTAGACTACCACGCAAAGACAAAGTTGTTGTTGATGCACTAAGAACATTAATTGAAAAATTTTGGCATGACAACACAAGAGTTTTGCCCAACCAAAGAGATGTTGTTAGAAGGCGAATTGGGTCTACAAATTGTGAGCCACATGTCAAACACTACTTGGATATGACTTAAACTAAATTTTATGAAAGATTCCTTCAAAAGTTTCCTCAAATAAGAATTTCTTATAGATTTTTTGAAATGGCAAAACCTTTTTATATTAATATTAATCATGTATGCACCACGTGTTGTTGTAGGATGCATATTGAATTTTCCATGCACTATGATATTTTTCGTCATATTTGTTCTACTTTGCACACTAACAATGTTTTCCAGGAATGCAATATACAATCACCTCCTAAGTCGGTAAGAGAATTTATTTCAAGTGTGCTATGTAATAGACATGATGGTTGCATTTATTATAAGATGCCTTGTTTGGAAGGTTCTTGTGCTATATGTGGTGGTTTGCAACATTGACCAAGATGCGTACATTTGGAGAGAACACATGAAATTGGTACGAAACTAGTTTCTTTCAAAAAACACAAGACAGTCACATATGGAGTTAAAGATGGAAAAGATTTGAAGAGATGCGAGCTAGTGAAAAATGATATATGTGTAGCTGAATTTATGAAAATGTTTCAAGAGAAACTAGTTTATGAGTACATAATGCATACACATAGAGCTCAATGGTTAGATGAGCAATTCAAGTTATGTAAGGACACATTTCCTCTTGGCACCATTGTCTCTATCATTGATTTCCCTGAAAATTATACACTACAACCTCAAAATGAAGTGCAATCTATGTATTATCACTTTACACAAGTTTCTATTTTTGTATACATAGCATTCATCCATGCAGATGATAGCATGGTGAAACCTTTGCACCAGTGGCGAGATTGGAAGGAGTAATAATGTTACTTGCTTATGCTGCTTTTAAAGGATTCAAGGTCTACCAGATGGATGTTAAATCATATTTTCTTAATGGCGTCCTTGAGGAAGAAGTGTACATAGAACAACCAGATGAATTTACTTTGTCCGAGGATAAAGATATGGTTTGAAAATTACATAAGGCATTGTATGGATTGAAGTGGGCACCAAGAGCATGGTATGAAAGATTGCATGCACACCTGATCAAGATAGGATTCCAACGTACCAGTGAGAATAGTAACATATATCTTAAGACTGATGGAGAGAAAATGTTGATAGCTGAAGTATTTGTAGATGATATAATCTTTGGTGGTAATGATGATTTATGTATGGCTTTTGCTGAGGAGATGAAGAAAGAATTTGAGATGTCTCTTATTGGTGAGATTAAATTTTTTATTGGGTTGCAGATCCAGCAATTGGATGGTGGAATATTTATCTATTAGAGTAAGTATGTAAAAGAAGTGTTGAAAACATTTGGCATGGAGGATTGTAAACCAGTTGGTACTCCAATGGTGACAGGTTGCAAATTATTTAAACAAGATGATTCACCATCTATTGATGAGAAGGAATATAGATCAATGATTGGTAAGTTGCATTATGTTTTTTATAGCAGGTCGGATATTGCACATGTTATTGGACTGGTTGCTATATTTCAAAAGTATCCCAAGGAGACTCACTTGGTAGTGATAAAAAGCATATTTTGGTACCTGAAAGGAACAGTAGATTATGGTTTGTGGTATCCTTATAAAGGTTATTTTTCTTTGCATGTGTTTATTGATGCAGATTGGGCAGACAATGTTGATGACCAAAAAAGAACTACCTGTGGAGCTTTTCTTCTTAGAGGTAGATTGGTTGCTTGGACAAGTAAGAAGAAAACTTGTGTTTCATAGTCAACAACAAAGGCAAAGTATGTTGCAGCATCAATGAATTGCATCAAGGCAATCTGGATGAGACATTTTCTTGAAGGATTCAAATTTGATATGTCTGAATCGGTAACTATTTATTGTGACAATACTAGTGCAATTAATATTTCTAAAAATATCGTATTACATGCAAGAACTAAGCACATAGAATTAAAATATCACTTTCTAAGGGAGAGAGTACAAGACAAACAAGTTAGAATGGAGTATGTGAAAAGAAAAGAGCAGCTAGCAGACATTTTCACTAAACCATTACCAAAGACAACCTTTCAGTACCTTAGGGGTAAATTAGGGGTCAAACCCCTACACAAGAAGAACTAGGATGTAGGAGATGCATCAATCTAGTGTACTTAATGACTATTCTTCACTGTGGATTGATGCAGGCTACTCCGTAGAGGGAGCAACTTAGATATGGTTAGCAGAGATAATGGCAGCAACAGATTTGAAGACTGATGATGCATATGCACCTTTGGCATTGTTGTCAAATGGGGAGAAGACATATGATTAGAGATAAGACATATGATTAAGGAGAAGTAACGTAAACAAGAGAAGAAAGCTATTAGAAAGGAGGAGAAGAAATAAAGATGAATCAGAACAGGCAGATGAGATGCAGCAAAGAAGAGTTACAGAGAAGTTCTAGAATAGTGCAGAGCAGTATGAGTTGAGTATGTTCATAATTATATTGGTGTTGCCATAAATGCCAAAGGGGGAGAATGTTAGCATTATTGGCATTATTGATGATGCAGATGGAGAATGTTGGTTGAACCGGCAAAGGACTGACCTTGGTGATGATATAGTTGAGTTGTGATGAAGAGATTGAGATTGATTGGCTTGATGACATTGATCAATTATTTATGTTGTCATTAATGGAAACCAATGTTTATGATTAATGATGCTTACTTATATTGTATTTTGTCATCTTAGTCTTTTTGGTCTACCAGAAAGAGCTTACCAGTAAAGAATCAGGAAACTGGGAATTAGGACCTTAATCGGTAAACAAGGAAATGTTTTGATTGTATATGATGATTGGTGATGATTGAGACATTGCAGTTTGGAATGTAAGTTTGTATCATTGTAACATGTATCTGACCTTA
>NW_026730853.1:0-4361 GCF_030272615.1 Cryptomeria japonica | reverse complement strand
AGGTATGGACATTCAGCAAAGCATTAAGGATATAAGAATATCATCTAATGTTGTGTGTTGGAATGCAATGATTGTAGGATAGTTACAAATTGTCCATTTGTTGAAAAAGGTTTAGAATTTAGAATAGAAATTGAATGAAGAGATTAGTAATTGAGATCATAAATAAAAATCAATCAAGGGGATTGTTCATTGAATCAACAAAGTCTAAAATATATATGTCAATGAACACATATGTATCCATATTGGGGGTCTTAAAAAATGACCGTATCCATGTAGAAAGCTTACACATGTTATAGTCTATCAGATGCATATGAATAGAGAGAGAGATAGATCAAACTTAAAAATTACATATATACATATATAGACATACATACATGTATGTTATATGTAATTTTTGCACTGACGTATAACTTTCATGGTATATACCACAATTTGAGACTTGATACTGTTATTTTCTTATTTGAACTCTTTACCAAATATTCTCCCCTTGAAGTACTAAGAGTTGGATAGTTAAGGTAATTTTTGGTTGAAATTCCATGTATAGATCTACCCCACTACTACCTTGGAGATTAACAACTGCTACATTTTTAATTTTTGTTAAAAGTTAAATAAGTATTATATTATGTTTAAAGAAAAAGAAAATATATATTTCAGAGTCTGAACCACGAAAAGATAAATTTAAAATATGACTTTATATTATTGCAATAATTTTCTGTCAAATGTAATAACTCTCTGTGCCATTACCAGAAAACTTTTATTTATTGACAAATATCTTTGAAGATTTATATGAAGCTATTCAATTGAAAGTGTAAAATAGCCACTCTCTATGCCATTACCAAAAAACTTTATTTATTAACAAATCTCTTGGAAGATTTATATGAAGCTATTCAATTGAAAGTGAAAAATAACCCATTGAGAAACTATATATATAACACTATGGTCGGCATACTATAGGGGATGCAAACAAGACATGGGAAGGCTAAATGTACCTAAATTTATTAAGGCATTTTTATTGAAATTTTAACTAAATTTTAGATAGTGATGTACACTAATTACAGAAATGTAATTTATTCAACCGTGAATGTGCCTCATTTATTCTAAAATGAAGTGCACAAATAGAGTACAATCCTAATTACAGACATATAAAGTATTGAGAATATGAATTATGAAAGGTGCACTATAAAAAGTATTGAGAAGATGAATTATAAAAATGTAGACATTGTGGCCCTTTCTGTGTCAGCTTCTGTAGGGAAGAAGAAAGCCCAATTACGAATTGTTCACTTTCCCATTACAAGAAAGACAACTTGAAAAAGTAACGGAGATAGGTGGAAGGTATAATTCAATAAACCCTCTTAAGAAGCATGCAAGATACAAAACAATTGCCACTTGTGATCTGCTAGACAAAGAATAACTGCTAATTGTGATTTGCAACTTAGAACTATCTTCAGAAATACACAACCCGAGACTTTGTTTTGTCTGCCTAAGATCTCATGTTATATGATCTTGACATTCATAATGCCATGTTGTCTATCTTTCACCTTGTTTAGATAAGAAATGCTCCTCTTGTACATTATATATTATATATCACCGCGGTATCTAATTTCATTATATTGTCTACAATTCAATCTTTTATACTCCCTAATTGGAAGGTTATATTTAGGTTTATAAGTGATGTGTTTATTTAATCTATTATGTGACTCTTAAATGAAATTTGAGCAATTATATGGTATAAAAAATTTACATTCGTTAGCCCTTTCTTAATATGAAATTTTTATAGTCAATTGTAGTCACCTTGGCTATTGAAAGGCATCCATATTCCTAAGGAATTTGATTCAACATGAAAATTGTTATAGCTATTTATTCTATAGGTTTAACAATTCACTAAGAAACTAACTTCATCATTTGACCCAACCATCTATTTTGTATAGAATCGTTGGAGTTTATTACTCCTAAGCCAACCAAACATCTACCTATCATTGAGTACATGTTGGAATTATTTTGGGATCATCATCCCTCTTTTCCCTCGACATTGAAGTAGTATTTTATATTTTTGGTAGAGGTGTTGATGCTAATAGATAATTCAATATATTAAAATGTGACAAATTTTTGGTAGAGATAGAAATAGATAAAAGGGAAGAAAGTTTATGCAACAATTAGAGAAAAGAGTTTTTCTAAGAGGGAGAGAATATGGAACAACAATAGATATTATGACAAGGAGCTAGAGAATAGGGAGTTTAGTACAATTTTATAAATTTGTTGAAATTAAGTTATGGTTGTAACTTCAGATTGTTGTAGAAGTTTTATTTGTGAATAATATGTAATTTGAGCTATAAATATTTATAGATATTTTTATTGTTTTTTATTTTATTTTTGGATAAAAGGCTGAAAGTGTTAAGATATAAATAAAATATTGGAGTTAAGGAAAAATCAACTCTACAGCTCCCAAAGATCACCTGCATGCAAACCTATCATAGAAAGAGAGAAGCAAAAAAGATATGGAGGCCAGAATTCAAAGATCCAGATTGTCACAAAAAGAGAGAAGCAAAATAGCTATGGAGGCCAAAATTCAAAGATCCATAAAAGATGAGTCATATTGATTGTGCAAAAAGAATACAATTCAATAATTACAGTTGTTATGAAAATACAAAGAGAGAATCCTTATAAGAGGATACTCGAAACCCTAAAGGAGAAAAACCCTAAAGAATTATAAGATTCCTAAGTTTAGCTTAAGCATAGAGTATAATAGACTAATAATTAAATAAATAATTATTAGCTAATAAAATATTACTCTAACACCCCCCCTTAAGATGAACTTAGGGAGTAGCTAAAAAACAACTAAGGACTTAAAAAACATGTAAAAAATGTAGGAAAGCAACAATGGGTCCCGATAACTAGGCCTGATGAGGTACCCAAGTACAATAAAATCTCTTTAAAGTGGAGAAAGAGTAGAAAACCTCGTGGGAACAAAACTCCTCTCCAAGAAGAGATGAAAGCTCAAGTGAAGGACTAAGAAGCCTCCAAACAAGAGTGTTCTAGAAGATAGGAACAAAAAGAAGAGAATGGAGAACACCACTGAAGCATGAAATAGCTGCAAACATTGTCAAAGAGTAACTGCTGATATGAAGAACCTCCATTGAAATAGAACATGACCAGGTAGAGAAGACTGTAATCTGCATGAGTGCCCTCAAATGACACTACTTGAATCAGATGGCAAACAAAGGCAAACAATTGAACTCGAAGATATAGATGGCATGAAACGCCAAAGCCTGAAGAGCTGATCAATCAAACCAAGGAAGCATTAGAACAACTGGACAAAACTCCCCATAATACTGAAAAGGGAGAGGGGTAGGTACACTGAAAATGACGACCAACAAAAACAACAGGACGAAGAACCAAGAACATCGAAGGTGTAAAGAAAGTACATAGTGTCGTGGAAGGAACACTCACTTGACACACATTATGAGGCTAATGTCATGGAAGGAACACTCACGTGACAAAGGTAGATGGCAAACAAAGGCAAATATCAACCCCCCACGACACTTTATAAGTAGTGCATGTACAATAAGGCACAAGATGTGCAAGATCCCAAGTATAAAATGCATGATGACATTTTATCTCAGTGCGTTTGCATAAATGAAATGTTACAATGATTAGAAGAGACAGAAGACTGGAAACAAAAATAACAGTCAAAGACGAGCCATCCTACTCAAAGAAAGAGATCCCAAGATCTGAACCATACAAGATATTCACCAGAGTGCTGAAAAGAAAAAAACTGAATAAAATATACCTGGAGTAGAATCTGGAAGGAAAAATCATATGAATAGAAAGAACACAGAACAGGCTTTCCAAAAATATAAAGTTTTCGAAAAACGGAGTTCGAATGCTCAAGTTATGTCTCCCGGAGTGCAAAAATGAACCTCTGGCTTTGACAGCAAAAAACAACATAAAAAAAGAAAAATTAAAAATTCAAACCTCCAGATCTGGATAGAGCTTAGAAAGATCTTTCCGACAATATAAGGTTTGTTGAAAAATGCCTCCGTATGACCAAGTTACGACCAAAAGAAAAAAAAACCCCTCTTTTAGGTTTTTTTTTTTTGATGAATTTTTTTGACGCATTTGCAAGTACACTTGTACGGATTTCGTGCCTCGAAAAATGTGCCAATAAAAAATCATGCCCCAGATGCCCCTGTCACCAAAAATAGGCAAACTATATATCAAAATTCATGGAATCAGCCTTCTGAATCCAACTGCGAGGTCCTTTTGGTACTAAAATTTACCAAAAAATCAGCTACCCCCAGAAATGAAAAAAGACAACTGCACAAACCCTCGAATACACAGATCTGAAGAACAAGGCCCAAAAT
>NW_026730852.1:0-4402 GCF_030272615.1 Cryptomeria japonica | reverse complement strand
GCTGGCATGTCACCTTCCGAAGAAGTACCTATCGGTGATAGATGAACTTCAGGTTGTGGGGCTGCCAACTCATCTTCTGTTATGCCGGTTTTCTTTAATACATCTTCCTTAATGGCCTTTGCTTGTCTGGATCCTTTCCTCACAAATGCCTCTACCTTCTTTATTTTTTTCTTAGACTGTATTTGGCTTTCTATGGTTTCAGCATTACCAAATACTTCTTCCTTAGGTTCTTTGGGGGCTTCCAGAAGTGCTTTAGCATAAGTCTCAACTATGTGGTCATTTGTCTCATAGCCCATTTCGATTACCCAGATTGTCCTTGGGATCACTGCTTCCATCCATATTTCATCTTTCTTAATAGCAAAGCATATATCATCTTTCTTAATAACAAAGCATATATCATCTTTGTATTTGTCTACAATTTTCTGAGATAACCTTATTCTTTTCTTCATTTTTGTCTTCAATGCTTGAAAAAAGTCATGAATGTTGTTTTCCTTGTTCTCACCCATGGTATTAAACAGTTCTATCAATTGCTTACCTACCGGTATGTCATATCCTAAATCTTTATATCCTATATCGGGAACTTGTTTTGTTATGTGAAGCATTAGGAATACTAACAGATTTCCAAATCTGAAAGTTCCTTTCTTATCCTTCTTTATCTTTCCAAGGTTATCTATCAGTTCATGTTTTAACCATTCACAGATGTCAATTTTTGCATTGTCCATTACCATATCATAAGCACTCTTAATGCATAAACTTGAAATTGAGTTAAGTCTATTAGCATGAGTGGCTTTGTAACCTAATATCATACTTATGAATCTCACATTGATATCTTTTACATCGTTAACCCTTAGAGATCTCTTATCGAATGTTGCACCTGTTAGGTCTATTACTAGGTCATTGGAAACCTTCTTGTTTTTGTCTGGTCTTTTACCGGTGGTCGGTAACCCCGTGACAACTTTTACTGCTTCCTGGGTGATCTTATGAATTGCATCTAACCAGAAAAATTCTCCATGAACTCTACGCAACACTATCCTAATCACATCCTTAGGAAATTTAGGAATGCTAAGGATTTCTGTGAATCCTAGGGTTTCAATAACCTTGTGTTCAGCTTTAACATTGCTGGTATCATCACATATCTCGGTTTTATACATGGTTTTGATTTCTTCATCTCCTAACTCTTCAATATTGCAGTGGATGTACATTCTAGGGTCTTCAGCATATACAACACCTTTAGGGATTTGAGAAAATGCTCCTAAGGTATCATCCTTCTTTGCTATCTCGGGGACTAATTGAAATACGGGCCTAGGTCTTTTAATTACTTCCACAATAGTAGGGTTTTCTATGTATTCAATTGCAGAGGTGGATGCCATGATTAAATACCTTTTTCTGTCTCAGATGGATGAATGCTTGGAGTGTGCTTTCTTCTTGCTTGAAATGCCTTAGCTCAGAATCTTCGCGCTCTCTGAAAGTTTGAAATCACGGTGAAATGAAATGGAGCCAAAACCTTACTTTTATAATGTCTTTTTGCCATCTACCACATTAATTGCATGCCAGTTAAGTATTCACTTAACATTGTTTGTCGGTAATAAGTAATTTTCAACTTCTTATCTCTAACCGAGGGAATAATAGCACATATGTCGTTAGATTGCCAATCCCTCAAGGAAAATAGATGAAGAACTTCCTGCCGGTGGAGCACTACTCTGTCCTGCCGATGAAGCATCACTCTGTCCTGCTGGTGAAGCATTTGTTGGTTCTACCGATGGAGGAGTATTCCCAATATTTAGATCAGCTTTTCTAATCTATTGCTTTGAGAATTCTTGCTTAACCTCTTGAACTTTTTCTTTACCTTTCAAGCTAGCACTTTTGTTGTCTACCGGTGTACCTTTACTTCTACAAAATTTAGCAATATGCCCAATCTTGTTACATGCATAACAAGTTACATTATTTTTCTAAATAGCTTTCCCATAACCTATGCCGGTTTGTTTTCTGCATTGATTAGATAAATGTCCAAATCTTCCACAAACATAACATCTCACATTCATTCTGCAGTTTTCAGAGTTATGACCAGCTTTGTTGCATTTTGAACATTGACCGGTGGGTGTATTGATATTATGATAATTCCTAGATCTACATTCATTTGCCCTATAACCATACTTATTATAGTTAAAGCATTTTCCATTGAATTTATAAGCATTATGTGGTCTTACCGGTTTGCTGTGATCCTGAGTATTTGCAGTACCGGAGCTTTCACCAACTTCAAAGCCAATTACAGAAGTGTCACCTTTAGGTTTTTGATTCTTCAATAAGGTACCAAGTTCTTCTGAGCTTTTCTTGAATTTTTCTTTATGTTGATTTGCAGTTTCCAATTCCCTTTCCAAGATTTCTTTTTGTCTCATCAGTTCATTTGAGTCATTCCGAGTATGCATCAGATCTGTCTTCAACATGTCATTTTCATAGCTAAGTCTTGTGTTCTCATTTGTTGCATCACTTAGTCTTCTAGTCAATTCTTCTTCATTCTTCTTTCTATCCTCAATCTCTTTGCAAAATCTCATAGTCATATCCTACATTTCATTTTTTGTTGTCATGATCTCTTGTTTCAGCTTGCTTATCATATCTTTAAGTGATTCCTTTTCATCATTCTCATTTTGCATTTTTTCACAAAGTTCTCTTCTTTTATTTCTTACAACAGTAAGATTTTCTTGAAGTGCCTGAATGATATCTTGAGCTGCTTTTAAGTCATCTTCTAGTTTGATATTTTTCAACTTCTCTGCATCATAGTCAGTAAGAGCTCCTTCAAGTTGCTTCATCAGATTTTCCATCTTTACCGGTGTTAAGATCTTCCTCAAGCTGTTAGGCTTCTGAAAATAGAGGACCAAGCTCTGATACCAATTGTTAGGATTCCCACAGATACTGAGAGGGGGGGGGGTGAATCAGTATCTAACCAGCGATAAGAATTTCTTAAGTTAAAACATGCAGAACATAAAATAACAGTATACCGGTATGCAAGAATTAATGTAATAAACAGAATCAGAAACATCCACATTAAAAGAACACCATAACACAAGATGTTTAACGAGGAAACCTAGTGTGGGAAAAATCTCTGTGGGATTTGTGACCCACAATATTCACTCACTGGCCAATAAGAGAATATTACTTATAATAGGGGCCTGCACATGCAGGAAGACCAACTGCCTAGAGCTCATTGCTCAATGAGAAGTCACACTGACTTACAATAAGGATTATACTAATCCAATGACTTGTACTACTTTACAATAGCATCTCCAATGCCAGATTCAGTACCGGTTCTTGCTCTGTTCTTTACATATACCCTTGACCTATAATTCGCATATTAGGTCTGCCTAATAATTTTCTTTATGTTCGCTTCCTTACTTCTCTAAATGTCTACAATGATCTCCTTTATATACAAGAGTAATTTTACAATTTGCCAAGTCGGCTTACAATAATAAACAAAATATTACATAACAAAAATCATGTCGGCTTCTATGCCGGTATACATCTTTTCTTCTGTGCCGGTGCTGGTGCCGGTGCCGGTGTAGAGTGATCTTGTTGATGTCGGTGCATTGTCTTGCCTATGTAATGCTTTGCCGGTATGATATCTTGCCGGTGCCATAGGATTGCAAGGTTGCCATCAATGACAAAACCTTGAATCACATACAATGTCTCATTGGAGTGTCCATATGCCAACAATACTTTTTTACTTCCAATAAAATATTATAGAATAAAAAATAAATTATAGGTAGAAATATATTTTGATCATTTGTGGAACTTTCCCAATTGAATCTATATATCTAACAAATCTAGCAGTTGTTGGCTAGCAAAACTTTGCTTCTTTTACTAGAGTTTCCCTTAAAGCTTGAGATCTTATATGACAATATCCAACCCCTTTAAGAATGAATAATTAGATGGACCCATGCATGTGATTAAGAGCTAGTATTATTTTATTCTTCTTATAATTTGAAGGATTAGTTATAGTGACATTGATGAAGGAGGTTAGTAATGATTACAAATTGTTGTTTAAAACTATTTCTCAATTAGATTGATACAAAAAGCTCCAATACAATTGAATATAGAAATAATTTTGAACATCAATATGAATAGTGAAAACTTGATATCATTGATTAGAAATTGATTTGAATTTTATTTATACCACTTTCCCAATATTAGGTGCTAGGAGATGGATTGGAGCATTTTGTAGTTCCCCAAATACTTTAAGAACACAACACAAAACAACAAATTTCAACTAAATTCACTTGAGTAACTGAACATCTTTTTTGCAATGCACGTATTTCATGAGAAACATAGCAACATTTGATCATTTAATCATTAATTCACCTTGTAAAACTTAGATAAACCTTCCATAGGCATAACATGAAATTACATC
>NW_026730851.1:0-4438 GCF_030272615.1 Cryptomeria japonica | reverse complement strand
GACCAAATACTAAAAGTACAATTTATACTTTAAATCACTACAAACTAATGGCATATTATGAAAGTAGACAAAAAATTATACACACTCAAAATAACAGCACCTGAAAAGGAGTCCATATGAGCCCAAATGAACCCTCCAAAGTTGTAAAAATCAAGATTTCATGATTTCCAAACAACCTGTATCCGAAAAATAGAAAACTCCCACACCACTGTACAGATCCTAGAATTCTACCCCAAAAAAAAAAAAAAATTGCTCAAAAAAAGGAGTCTGGATGAGTAAGATATTACTATTTGAAAATTGCCTGCAAAATTATAATTTCTGGAAATTTCCGTCATAGCTTCAAACTTCAAATTTCTCTAGATTTGGGCTCCGAAGTCCGATTTGGATGAAACAAAAGGCAAAATTGACTTTCTTGGACCTCCTCAATCCAATGGTAACCTCAAATTTGACCCATCAAGCTTCAATAATAACTTGCAATAGAAAGCTCCAAAATACACAACCCCAAATAGCATCAAATTTCTCTCAATTGGCAAACCAATGACACTCTAATGGCTCTGATACCATGTGAGATTTTTCCAAGATCTAGAGGCAATGAAAATCACAAATAAGAGAGAACAAAATATATGCTAGGAATAAAGTGTATTCTATCAAGATGAAAATATTGATCAACTAGATCATCAAGCGTTACATACAATGAATATGAGCCTACTTATATAGGCAAGGCTATATGGATATGTGAGCACACAAACATGACATTTGGCTCAATAAGAAACAAAGGTAGGTAGGAAATAAGTGTGGGTAGGTAGGAGAAACAATATAATATTCCACATGAGGTGTATCACCCACTGAATGTGGAGTGTAACAACAAGATAAGTCCATAAAGGTGGAAATTCTCCTACACACTATCCCAATGTGGCACAAACACCCAAGTGTCTCATACCCAAACTATGAAATGCATTTTCTAATTAAACTTAAGTAAGGTGTAATAATATCTAACATGAATAAATTATTTACACCAACAAGAATAATTAGAAATAATCTTATTTGACATAAGGTTCATCTATTTTAGATCCAAGGAAGGGTAGGACAAATGCCTCCCTACCAAGGTGATTTGGGCACATCTACTTCATATTCCAAGGAAGGTGATATTGATGGAGAGGAAAAGGGGTTAAAAATAAAGATAATGGGTGTTGGTTTTGGCTCACCTTGAGCTTCAATGTGCAAGTTATGTAGGAAATGGTGAAAGTATAAGGTTGTTATGAGAGTGAATAAGAGAGAATTTAATTTGTAAAGCAATTACCTTGGAAATGGAAATATGGATGCCTAAGAGTAAAGGAACGAATTAGAGGGTGGGGGCACATGGAAAGTGTAAAGGACACATAAAAAAATAGAAATAAGACTTAGTAAGACCTCAAAACATATGGAAAAGAAGAAATTATGCAAAGGAAGAATTATATGGTAGACAAAACAAATGACGGAGGCTACTTCAATTTCAACATGAGTTCAGAAAAGCACAAATTGTGTCACATTTCAGGCCAACTTATCAACATAGATGAAAGGATAAGGTTTTTATGAGAGTGAATAAGAGAGAATTTAATTTATGCAGCAATCACCTTGGAAATGGAAATATGGATGCCCTTAAGAGTAAAGGAGCGAATTAGAGGGGGGGGGGCACATGGAAAGGGTAAAGGACGCATAAAAAATAGAAATAAGACTTAGTAAGACCTCAAAACATATGGAATAGAAGAAATGATGCAAAGGAAGGAATTATATAGTAGACAAAAAAAATGACAAGGCTACTTCAATTTCAACATGAGTTTAGAAAAGCACAAAACTGTGTCACGTTTCAGGCCAACTTATCAACACAGGTGAATTTAAGTAATTCTAACTAAAAATTAATTTTAGTCAAACATATGGTCTATAGAGATTCATTATAGCTATCTTATATGTGAGCCACAACTTTTCCAATTCGAATTGTCTACTAAATGTATATTTTATACCACTTTGGGTCTAATTAGCAATTATTGTTTTTGAAAAACTCAATGTTTCAACAACTCCTACTCTTATAAATATTTTTTTTTTTTAAACATAAAAATACCCTTTTATATATCTATAAGTGATTTTTCCAAAACATATCTTTTAATATTTTAATTAGTTTTTTTATATTTTATATTTTATATTTATTAAAAGTGGGTCATCAACACTAAAATATAAGGTTGATTATCTTGTAAAAAAAAATACTAAAATCTATTTAAAAAAATTTTAAAAAAACAAATGCACTAGAGAAAAGAGTCTATGTCAAGATGATATAATTATTTTCTAATTTGGATAAATATTTAACAAAAAAGGCGATGCCAAATGGAAAGAGTTATATTTTAGTACACGCAACTTTTCAAATTTATTGAAAAATATATATACATAAAAAATAGTTAAAATTATATTTTTTTACCAAAGTTTCAAGTTATCAATATGCACAAAAAAATTGAAGAAAAAATGGTAAAATTTACTATATAAAGTGTGACGCCTTGTGTAACTTCAATTTCAGCATTTTATCAACAACTAAACTATAGTGTTTACTTTATAAGAAAGTATATTAAAAAAAAAATTGGATTTTTTTCTTTAAATTACCAACATAAAATACACAAAAAATAATACATTTTATTAGTTTACATCATTTAAAAATTCAAAACATTTATTTCACTTTTTATTCATTCATTTTAAAAAGTTGAATCAGCATTGGCCATTTCCTTTATAAAACTGTGACAAAAAATTGTGCTTTTACCCTTAAATGATACTATTGAGGCTTCCTTCTAGACCCTTCTTTGGAACACACTTCAAACAATTTTGACCCTAGTGTCCCTAACTCTCCTCATATCATGAATAGTTCCTATAATGTGGTATAAAGGTAATAAACAATGACTATCTAAAGTCTTTCAATCACCCACCAATCCTAGACTTGTATATTGGTTTATGGCAATTAGGAATGACAAGGTTGAAGTATTAAGCCTAATAAGAACAAGTGACTTCCAACAACCAACCACTAATTGGGTAAGTGCACAAAGATGGTGGTCAAAAAGGGGGGTATAGGTGGACACTTTTTTTCTGAAATCAAGTGAACCTGAACTTAGAGGCAAACTTTGAAAGTCATCCACTCAAGATATGAAGATAATCAAAGAACAAATATTGTATTACTCTGAATCTAGTATCCAAACTACTAACCTTTTTCAAAATTGGATAAGATTAAGGGGGTCAAATTCTTCGGGCACGAAAAACTGACCCTATTTTTTTCTGAAAAACATAACATAGTGTCTGACATGGGCATCAAAAAAGTCATAGTTAGATTTAGTATTTTGACAAATCCTTTGGCAGAAAGATAGTTAAGAGTGAGAAATAGAAGATGTGTATTTTTTTTAATTTTTTGTTGAGTATTTTTTTTTTATGATTTTTCCAATCGAGCACATCCTGAAAATTCGGTACCTGTTCATGCGCGAAGCATAAGTTGCACTAAACAAATCAAAAATACAAATTGTTTTTTTTTTTAATTTAAAGAATCAAGTGCACTACAATAATATATAAATTTTTTTAAATTTTGATACATATATCAAAAGTTATTCAAAAAAGTGGTGCACCTATGTCTGTGAGAAATATGGAGACACTAGTAAAATAAATTCAATAATAATATGTTATTGTTGTTCAAATTGAAAAAAAATTATATGGTTAAAAACTTAGAAGATGGGTGAAAATATGGGTGGCAATTTTAGAAATACCCACTTTATGAACTGTAAATCTGATGATGACAAAGTCGATAAACCAAGTTGATAAAATAAAACATGTCAAAATGAGAGAAATGGAGGGAAATCAAACTTCCAATCCATAGCTTTGTCAGCTAGGCCTATTTCCAAGCCTAAAAAATTCAAAAGCCCGTGTGGGGGTACTTATGGTTTAAAAAGTGCATACGAGGTATTTATAGTGTAAGAAGCGCGTACGCGCATGTTTCCCATTAAACAGTGCCTACGCGCTATCTTTACTATAACAACGCATACGCCTATTGTATAATATTATATTCTATGTATAATATGTGTATATCATATAATATATGTAATATATAATATGTGTATAATATGACATTGTATATATAATATGTTTATATGCATATAATATATTAAACATATATATACACATGTAAGTGTATCGTCTCTCCCTCTCAAATGCATACAAGGTCTCTCTCTCTCTCATCTCTCTCTCTCTCTCTCTCTCTCTCTCTCTCTCTCTCTCTCTCTCTCCTTCTCTCTTCCTCCACCCTTCCTCCATACCCCATCCCTTTTTCTCTTCTTCTCTCCCTCCATACCCCACTGCAACTGTGTCTGCACTTCTATAGAAGTGAGTGAATTTATTTCTTATCTGCAACTTTCTCTTTGATGTTTATCATGTATCCTCT
>NW_026730850.1:0-4461 GCF_030272615.1 Cryptomeria japonica | reverse complement strand
AGAGTTAAAACTTTTCAACATGATAGATATTTGATGCTAATCATTAATGATTATTCTAGAATGATGTGGGTTACTTTTCTTTAAGAAAAATCTGAAGCATTTGAAAAGTTTTAAATTTTTAAGACTAAAGTGGAAACTGAGACATGATTGAAGATTAAATGTTTGAGATCGGATCATGGTGGAGAATTCACATCCAAGTAGTTTAACAACTTTTGTGAAAAGCATGGTATAAGAAGACAATTTTCCGCTCCCCACACACCTCAACAAAATGGAGTTGTGGAAAGGAAGAATTAAACTATTTTGGATGCTGATAGAACAATGATGATGGAAGCTATTCTACCTCATATCTACTATAGAGAAGCAATGAGTATGGAAGTTTATAGATTCAACATAGTATATATCAAAGGAGAAACTGGTAAGAAACCTTATGAATTATGGTTTGGCAATACCCCTACAGTCAAGTATTTTTGAATTTTTGGTAGTAAATGTATTAGGAGAGATGATATCATTGGGAAATTTGATCCTACATGTGATGAAGGCATATCTCTTAGTTATTCTAATGAAAGAAAATCATATAGATTTTATAGCAAGAGATTGTAGAGAATTGTGGAGAGTGCTAATGTCAAAGTAGATGAGTTGTACAAAAGTCAAATCAAAGTTTATGAGAAGGAACTGGTAGTGGAAATCATTGTATCTGAACCGGTAGCACCTTTACCAAATCTGAGAGTTGAACAAGTTACTATGGTAGTATCAAATAATTCTACAGTAATTGAAGAATAGGGAAGAGGATCAGAAAGTCAGAGGATTCCTAGGTATGTGAGATTGAATCATTCAGGAGATCAAATCATTGGGGATAATAGAAATGGAGTGATGACAAGAAGAATACTAGCAACTAATTAGGTATGTTTAATCTCACAAGTTGAATTGGTATCATTAATTGAGGCATGTAAAGATGCATATTGGTTGAAAGCTATGGAAGAAGAATTAGATCAGATTGAGAAAAATAACACATGGACCTTGGTTGCCTGACCTAAAAATAAAAATGTTATTCGAACTAAATGGGTCTTTAGGAATAAATTGAATGAGGATGGTCAATTTATAAGGAATAAGGCTAGATTGATTTGTAAAGGACATTCTCAGAAGGAAGGAATTGATTATGGAGAGACTTTTGCACCTGTAGCTAGGATTGAAATTGTAAGATTATTTCTTGCCTATGTTTCTAATAAAAACTACAAGGTTTATCAGATGGATGTTAAATGTGCATTTTTTATTGGGGATCTTGATGAGGAAGTTTATATTGAGCAACCTAATGGTTTTTCACTATCAGATGATACAAATATGGTTTGGAGGTTAAGGAAATATTTATATGGATTGAAACAAGTACCTAGAGCTTGGTATTCAAGGTTGGATAAATATCTTTTGAAGTTTGGTTTTACTAAGGGCAATGTTGACAATAATTTATATTACAAAATCATTGATGATGATATTGTTAGGTCCTGGAGACAACTGAAAGGGGGGAGGGGGGGTGAATCAGTTGTCAAATAAATTCAAACCAAAAACTTATTAACCAACTTAATGCTTAATATCGCTAAACCAGTTAAGTGTGCTGGTAGATAGTGTTAATAGTAAATTGCTATATTGGTAAGGATTAATGCATGAAATATAAACATAATGTCATCCACAACACATGACACCAATATTTGTACGTAGAAACCCTGTAAGGGGAAAAACCACAGTGGGAAACCTTACCCATAATCAGATGATACTACTACAGATAGTATGTGTACATAAATGGGGTCTTCTCATGCAGAAAGGCCAATAGCCTAGAGCTCACTACTCAATCACAAAATGGGAGTCACACTAACTACAGTTGGATTGTTAAATCCAATAAGAATGTACTGCACAAAATAGCATCTTCATATGCTGGATTCAATATTGGTGTAATGCTGATATGCTTCTACAAAAACCTAACTTCACCTTCAAATGATGTATTCATGTATATCCCTACTTGATCTTGCATATACCTTTACACAATTCTTTTTCGCATTCCACACACTTGATCTTACAAATAAGATCTTACATTTATACCATACCCTAAGACCAATTTTAGTAGGTCGGCTCTACAAGATATTACAATAAACACATTTTACAAATAATATAATATCCGATGCAATAACCGATTGAACATGTCGGCTTAATGCATTTACAACAATAATAAATCATCTCCATAGCGTGTCATGTTGATCTGGAAAAGATAAACCTATCGGTGAAACCCTAGATAACCTGGACCTATTTTTCTAGTAAAGGCAAATATGCAAATATGAATATACCAATGATTAATTCTTCAAAACAAAATGTCCATATGATGTCTTCGACATTACCAAGTGTCTTCCATATCATTCCAAGTACCGGTGAACAATATATCCTGCCGGTGAACCATATACCAGTAACTGTTGCACAGTTTACTACTTGCCTGTGAATGTTGCTGGATCTCCAAAGTAGGTGTATTAGTAGGTGTTGACATCAATGAAAAAACCATACCAAAATACCAACAGATATACTGATTAGTGAAGTATTTGTTGATGACATTATTTTTGGAGGTGAAGATAAGCTATGCATAAAATTTTCTAAGAATATGGAGAAAGAATTTGAGATGTCTATGATTGGTGAGATGAATTTTTTCTTAGGTTTACAGAATACACATACTGACAAAGGTATTTTCATCTGTCAAACTAAATATGCTAAGGAATTATTGAAGAAATTTGGTATGGGAGATTCTAAACTGATAAGTACTCCTATGGTTACAAGTTAGAAATTGACAAGAAAAGATGTTTCTGCACTGGTAAATCCTACAAGATACAAATCTATGATTAGAGGTTTGCTTTATTTAACTCAGACTAGACTTGACATTATGAATGTTGTTTGTATTGTTTCAAGATTTCAGAGTGATCCTAGACAAAATCATGAGACTGTAGTGAAAAGGATTTTTAGATACTTGCAAGGTACATCAGAATATGGCTTGTGGTACCCTAAGGATGATAAATTTACTTTATGTGCATATACAGATGCTAATTGGGTTGGAGATGTTGATGAATGAAAAAGCACTTTTGATGGAGCTTTCTTTCTTGGAAAGAAGTTGGTTTCATGGATCAACAAGAAACAGTCATGTACTTCTTTATCTACTATTGAAGATGAGTATGTTGTTGCTGCTACTAACTGTACATAAATTTAATGGATGAAGAAAATATTGAAGGATATAAAAGTGGATTGTGATACACCGATAGTTATTCACTGTGATAACTCTCCTACTATTGATATATCAAATAATCCCGTATTTCATTCCAAAACATAGCACATATCTATCAAGTATAACTTTTTGAAGAAGAAGGTGGAAGAAAATGAAGTTAGAGTGGTTTATGTGAACACTAAAGAGCTGATTACAGATATTTTCACCAAACCTTTTCCCAAGGAACCATTTGAGTACCTAAGAGATAGATTGGGAGTTTCTACCCCTCTAGTAGAGACTTGATTGACATGGTTTGGCATCAGTCTGACATACATTATCAAAGATACTATTCATTCTGATACTGATGTGGGATGCTACTACTTAGAGGGAGTAGCTAACTTTGTGATTCAGTGGTTTGTGTTTTTGCTTTGATATTTCTGTCAGATTTATGGCATTGTTGTCAAAGGGGGAGTCATATTGATTTGAAAAAGAAAAAGAAAGAGAAAAATAAAATGTAAGGGGGAGTGATATTGTTGTTGTTTAGATCTTTACAAAGATATTATTAATAGGGAAGATATTGATATTCAGAGCTGTATGTGGGAGATTGTTGGCTCTCTTCCATGGGGGGAGATTTGTTTGACATTTCTTGGTACTTAGATGTTTTTCACATCTAGTGTTTCCATCAATGCCAAAGGGGGAGATTATTGGCCATTTGGTGGAATTGATTATGTGTTGCATTGATGTTTTGTCATTGATGCCAACACTAGCTATTTGGATGCTTTACTAACACCCTTCTGGTCCAGGTAGGTTGAGTAGTTTTGGCTGACTTGGATCCGACATGATCTGATAGGCTCTGGTATAGTTTGGTGATGAAATTGGCTTGTTCATGATACTCATTCTTATACTTGGATAGTTGGTTTTTCTCTGGTGACCGGATGCTATCTTGCTTGCTTAGAAGCTTGGTTTCTGGTTGTGGTGAGGGTTTCATCAGTAGATCTTTTGGTGATCTTTGATGAATTGCATAAGTGGTGTTGGTATAGCTTTTGGTAAAGTTTCAAGATGTTGTTGATGATCATGTTCGAGAATTGAAGGATGAAGATCATTACTGTAACATGTGGACCTATACTGGGTCCTGGTTGATCTTGGTTATGGACTGATATTAATGTAATGTGTGGACATGACCTATTAATGTATTTTCGAGATGTCTTATGTGTTGATATTATTTTGTATATATA
>NW_026730849.1:0-4470 GCF_030272615.1 Cryptomeria japonica | reverse complement strand
GACCCCTATGGACACCATATGACCCCTAACAACACCATCGGACCCCTTAAGACACCAAATCATGTCGTTAGGGGTCATATTGTGTCCTACGACCTCGTAAGACACAATATGAACCCTAATGTTATGATTTGGTGTCTTAAGGGGTCTTGTGGTGTCATTAGGGATCATATGGTGTCTTGTGACACCATAAGACCCCTTAAGACACCAAATTATGTCCTTAGGGGTCATATTGTGTCTTATGACCCCATAAGACACAATATGACCCCTAACGACATGATTTGGTGTCTTAAGGTCTCCTATGGTGTCATTAGGGGTCATATGGTGTCCATAGGGGTCATATGGTGTCTTGGGACACCATATGACCCCTTAGGACACAATATGACCCCTAACGACATGATTTGGTGTCTTAACGGGTCTGATGGTGTCGTTAGGGGTCATATGGTGTCTTGGGACACCATATGACCCCTTAGGACACAATATGACCCCTAACGACATGATTTGGTGTCTTAAGGGGTCTGATGGTGTCGTTAGGGGTCATATGGTGTCCATAGGGTTCATAAGGTGTCCCATGAACCCTTATGACCTCCTAGGACACCATATGACCCCTAATGACACCATATTGGGTCCCTTTGGGTCATATTGTGTCCTAAGGGGTCATATTGTGTCTTAAGGGGTCCTATGGTGTCCAAAGACACCATACGACCCCTATGGACACCATATGACCCCTAACAACACCATGGGACCCCTTAAGACACCAAATCATGTCGTTAGGGATCATATTGTGTCATACGACCTCGTACGACACAATATGATCCATAACGACATGATTTGGTGTCTTAAGGGGTCCTATGGTCTCGTTAGGGGTCATATGGTGTCCATAGGGGTCGTATGGTGTGTTGGGACACCATAGGACCCCTTAAGACACAATATGACCCCTAACGACACAATATGACCCAAAGTGACCCAATATGGTGTCATTAGGGGTCATATGGTGTCTTAAGGGGTCCTATGGTGTCCCAACACACCATGACCCCTATGGACACCATATGGACACCATATGACCCCTAACGATACCATAGGACCCCTTAAGACACCAAATAATATCGTTAGGGATCATATTGTGTTGTACGGGGTCATAGGACACAATATGACCCCTAATGACATGATTTGGTGTCTTAAGGGGTCATATGGTGTCTTGGGACACCATACGACCCCTTAAGACACAATATGACCTCTAACGACACAATATGACCCAAAGCGACCCAATATGGTGTCATTAGGTGTCATATGGTGTCTTAAGAGGTCATAAGGGTTCATGGGACACCATATGACCCCTATGGACACAATATGACCCCTAACGACACCATCTCACCCCTTAAGACACCAAATCATGTCGTTAGGGGTCATATTGTGTCCTACAACCTCGTAAGACACAATATGACCCCTAATGTTATGATTTGGTGTCTTAAGGGGTCCTATGGTGTCGTTAGGGATCATATGTGTCTTGTGACACTATAACACCCTTAAGTCACCAAATTGTGTTGTTAGGGCTCATATTGTGTCCTACGACCCTGTAAGACACAATATGACCCCCAACAACATGATTTGGTGTCTTAAGGGGTCCTATGGTGTCGTTAGGGGTCATATGGTGTCCATAGGGGTCATATGGTGTCTAGGGACACCATAGGACCCCTTAGGACACAATATGATCCCTAACGACATGATTTGGTGTCTTAAGGGGTCCGATGGTGTCTTAAGGGGTCTGATGGTGTCGTTAGGGGTCATATGGTGTCCATAGGGGGTCATATGGTGTCCCATGAACCCTTATGACCTCTTAGGACACCATATGACCCCTAATGACACCATATTGGGTCGCTTTGGGTCATATTGTGTCCTACGGAGTCATATTGTGTCCTAAGGGGTCCTATGGTGTCCCAAGACACCATATGACCCCTACGGACACCATATGACCCCTACAGACACCATATGACCCCTAACGACACCATAGGACCCCTTAAGATACCAAATCATGTCGTTAGGGGTCATATGGTGTCCTAAGGGGTCTTTAGACCATAATATGATCCCTTAGGACATAATATGACCCAAAGCGACCCAATATGGTGTCATTGGGGGTCATATGGTGTCCTGAGAGGTCATAAGGGTTCATGGGACACCATATCACATAACTATCATTAGGGGTCATAGTTATGGGTCATAAGACACAATATGACCCCTAACGACATGATTTGGTGTCTTAAGGGGTCCTATGGTGTCCCAAGACACCATATGACCCCTAACGACATGATTTGGTGTCTTAAGGGGTCCTATGGTGTCTTGGGACACCATATGACCCCTAAAGACACCGATCCCCTTAAGACACCAAATTGTGTCATTGGGGGTCATATGGTCTCTCTCTCTCTCTCCTTCTTTCTCTCTCTCTCTCTCTCCTTCCTTCTCTCTCTCTCTCTCTCTCTCCCTCTCCTCCCTCTCCCTCTCTCTCTCTCTCTCTCTCTCCCTCTCCTCCCTCTACCTCTCTCCCTCCCTCTCTCTCTCTCCCTCTCTCCTCTCCTCCTCTCTCTCTCCCTCTCTCTCTCTCCCTCTCCCTCTCCCCTCTCTCCCCCCTCTCTCTCTCTCCCTCTCTCTCTCTCCCTCTCCCCCTCTCTCTCCCTATCTCTCTCTCCCTCTCCCTCTCTCCCCCCCCTCTCTCTCTCCCTCTCTCTCTCTCTCTCCCTCTCCCCCTCTCTCCCCCCTCTCTCTCTCTCTCTCCCTCTCTCCCTCTCCTTCTCCCTCTCCTTCTCTCCCTCTTTAAAATATGACTAATAAAATCCGATATCCGATTTAATCGGATATCGGATTTCTGCCATGTGGCAGTTTACTTCATAAATGGCAGCAAAGGGAAATTCATTGGGGACCGCAAATTTTTTTACAAAAATCGGATATCAGATAAAATCTGATATCTGATTTTTGTACTCAAATTTTCAAATTTCAAATTTCAGCTCGGGAATGCTTTGGTATTAGGCTTGGAAGTTACAAGCCTGGAAAGTCAATTGTGTTTTTTAGTATTCCCTGGTTTTCCAAACTTTACACTGGTGGCTGACGACTTTTTTTGTAGCCAAAATTGATAAAATGAAAAGGGTTTTTTAAGGACGTTTCCATCTTTCCAACAATATAAGGCTTGTCTTATTTCAACTTTAGTAAATAATTATTATTTATTTTCTAATTGAATTCTAACAATAGTCCTGATTGATATACTGATTGAAAAACACTCATAACTTTCAAACGGTATAACATTTTTTGAAACCGAAACATGCGTCACATCCTATGCTTCATCTACTATGGGGAAAAAAATTTTAAAAATTAAATTTCATAAGGTTTTGACCAAGTTAAGGTGGTCAGACGTAGGAGTTTATGAATTTCTGAAAAGCTGTAGGAAAAAAATCATAAATAATTATTTAATTCATAAAAAATTAAAAAAAAATATGTGTCACATTTGGACATGAGTCTAATACTTATATTATAAATATTATAAAAAAATATTAAGATTTGATTATGATTAGGGTGGTCAAACATACGTCTACTTCTTATTTTTTTCCTGAAATTTTAGTACCGCTGCATTGAAATTTGAAATTTTCATCAAATACGATTTTTTTTTTCCAAAAAACAACTAGTAGCTTAGAAACTAAATTCAATTTTCTATATATTCTCTTCTTACATATTTTAAAAATAATGTTCACAACTTATTCAAATTTTCATGTCAAGTTGCATAACTTTGATTTTTCTGAAATTTCATTGCCACTTAAGGGCCTATTTTGGCACACCATGATCCTGCACATACCCATGAGCAATATGCTCTAGGGTGTTGGCCTTCCTGCAAGTGTAGGCCCCTTCATTGTTATTCACATACTTACTGCAGAAGTATTATCTGACTGTCGGTAGGCTTCCCACCATGGTTTTTCCCTTTACTGGGTTTTCCACGTACAAATCTTGGTGTTGTGTGGATGGATTTTATTCTATGATTATTATTTATGCTTAATTGGATTTATTGTTATTCCGATATTATTATTTTAGGTTTTGGTATTGTTGTTTTAAATTGCTAAAGCTTCTGGTAATCTGTGACAACTGACTCACCCCTCCCCCCCCCCTCTCAGTTGTCTTTCGGTTATCTGAACTATCTAACAATGTATACCTTGTAGATCTGTAATTTGTTGATGAGGGTTGCTTTTCTCCTTGAATGTAATCACAAGTGTTGCATGAAATGGAATGGAAAATGAAAAAACCTAACACACATACATTCTAGCAAATGGATGTTGTAATGTTGTTCCAATGGATGAATGAAGAAGACATATGAAGAAGAAGATCTTTGAATATTGGAACACTTGAATGCTTAATAATGGAGACCTTCCACTTGTTTACCCAATTTTTCTTATCTTCGCTCATATCCCCTAAATGAGGGAATTAAATCTCCTTTTA
>NW_026730848.1:0-4474 GCF_030272615.1 Cryptomeria japonica | reverse complement strand
CATTATCTCCATTTGGATAGTTAGCAACAATATGTCCAATCTGGTTACATGCAAAACACTTCAAAGGTAATTTACCTCTATACTTACTGGTATCTTTGGGTAACCATTTTTCCAACAATGCTTCAAGCTCAATTAGACTATCTTCATCATCAACCTCTCTACTGGATCTAGACTCATGACTGTAATTAGCTTCTCTGCTTTTCCTTACTAGTGGATTTGAAACTAAATCTCTAAATGTAGACTTCAATATTTGAATACTTTCATCAAAACCATTTAATTAAAATGTCATTAATTTACCAATGATGGAGTCAAGAGTTACCTTTGATTTATCAATAAATTTGATTTCCTAAATGGCTACAACTCGGATAGCATAGACCGGTAGAAGGGTTCTCAACACCTTGCTAACCACTGTGGTACCCTCCACTATACCACCAACACTTCTGATCTCACTAACTATCTCCTTGATCCTTTGACCATACTGTTGATTGTTCTCTCCTTCAGCCATCCACATATCATCAAATTTACCTCTTAGACTCTCTTCTTTGGCAATCTTAACATGCTCATCACCTCTATATATATCCTCAAGTTTCTTCCACACTTCAAATGCAATCTCTAATCCATGGACATCAACATACTCTGAATTAGACAAGGAACTGATAATGACCTCCAATGCTTGATTATTCTCCTGTTGCTCCTTCTTTTGATCATCTGACAAAATCCCACTAGGCAAGTTATATTTAGTAACACCATGTTCCCAATATTGACTTCCTAAGCTCTTGATATAGATCTTCATCCTATCACTCCATACTCTATAGTTTTCCCTATTGAATTTCCAACCTTCCTTCTTCATCATGTTCTTCTAGATATTTACCTCAAGCTATTAGGCTTAAACACAAGAGGACCTGAAATGCTCTGATACCAATTGATAATATGATGAAACAATAAGAATCCGGTCAACTATAGAGAGGGGAGGGGGTGAATCATTAGATAAAAAACAAACTAAACTTTCACCAAACTTAATCCCAACTAATAAATCAATCACTGAACTAACCCATTTAAATATTGTAACAAAATTGATACTGCACTATCAAACTTTACCGGTTGATCAAAACATCAATAATACAGTGTAACAGATCTAAAACTCACACACCATTTAACCAAAACATTAAACCACTTTACTAACATCAGTAATAGCTCATTTCAGATCACTTCCAATCATCTAATCATATCTAAGTGGATTTACCAGTTAGCATATCAATCATATCAAAACATAACCACAAAATCATTCACCACTTGACACAATAATTTTTGATATGGAAACCCAAATGGGAAAACCACGGTGGGGATGAATACCCACAAGTATTTTGAACTCTTCTGAAGTTTTCCCTATTAGGAGATAAGCCTTATTAGAAGCTTATACAATAATGCCCTGTTAAGAACAAATCCGGTTAGGGACCACCTGGTTAAGGGATTTACTGCAATACCTTGTTAAAGGCAATACTATGTTAGGAGTAACCTCGATAGAGGATTTCAAATCCAAGCTAATGGATCACCTGGTTAGAGGATTTAGACAACACCAAGCTTGTTAAAGCTTACCCTGTTAGGGGATTTAACTGTTGTAATGGTTAGAGAACATCAAGGTTTTTGCTGATCTGGTAATAACACTATCTTTCTTAGTCAAATCCTTTTATGCTCCTATCTTTCTTCGAAACATTCTACATACACTCCTTCTAGTTTGGCAACAGTCTCACTATCACACTTAACAAAATTACCAACACTATTACAAAACAACTCATCGACCTTATAAGCAAATACAATAGGTTGGTAACACATCACATAACCAACAAAACTCATAGAGATTAAAAACATATCATTTCAATCATGACCGTTGGATTACATAGTAATTAAGTACACATTGTTCTAGACAACTTTGACTGCTTCTAGATCACCACACATCAAATCCTATAACTCATCATGTGGTTTCCACTTCATGCTATGCATCTACTCATTCCCAAGATAAACAATTATCTTCATGCACCAAAATCACTTTGAAACTTATCACATGCATCATGCATACATGGAATCTCCATCTTTGATCACCATTTGATCATAGATCAACACAACTGATTCACCAAGCTCCATCAGTTAGGGTTTGGCACATCAACTAGTTGGGGTTACCGGTTGATCTCTACTTTCATAACAATACCGGTTTCCATCACCTCTCTACTACCGGTCTCATTAACAACATCACTACTGGTTTGCAATATAGCTCCATTATCGGTTACTATTGACATCAATGACAACACTTAGCTTCATCAATGCAATCTTCATGGAATGCCAACATATGTTAGTTGTTAAACAATTTTTTTTTTGTTCCATTAGATTTTCATTACCTTATTTTCTCTAGGGTATTTTGGTGGGAATTACAAAAACTCCAACACTATTCTGTTGTTCACAGTCTGGAACACTTTAACAGTCACACTTCCAATCCCTTCACATATGCCAAAATAATTCATGGATTCCTGCAAGCAAAGTAAAAACAAAATACATACAAGTTCCCTCCATTCCACCAAGATTAGGCCTTTTATCAATGTGGAATGGAGTTGTGATACATTTTATAGTCTCACTATTTACCCTAGTAGGGTTTTGACAGTGTTTTACAAAATTTGTTAGATCTCTCACAAAACTTGATGAAAAGGAATGAAACAAAAACAAAAATACTCAGGATTCACCCCTCTACCATCCTCAATTTCTTCCTAATGCAAATAAATAAGTTGTCAATAAGAAAAACAATTGATATCAGACTGTCACATCTGAAACACAGAAGAAAGTGTAGGAAATCTCAACTTTTATTGATATTATTCCTCAATACATGGCAACAAAGATTACATTGAACGTGGATGGACCTTTATAATTTTCTCAAAGTATTCAAAATGGTTACAAGCACCCTTTCAACTTATTTTGACAAACCAACACATAATTACCTCCAAAATGCAAATTTTGCTTGACAACTTTGATATTTTTTGCTCAAAATGAACGTAGACCTAATATATGACTTCCATGACTCCATAGTGATTCAAATTGGTCCAATTACATAAAAAATACCCTTATAGATCATAAAATACCATACTAGACCCATTTACACATATTTGTGATATCTTGATAATTTTTATCAATGTGACCTCATTTTTATCAATGGTCCTTATTACATAAAAAATGGTCTTCTAGACCTTATACATGACTTTTTTATTACTAAAAACTAAAATAAACAAACTTGGCCTCCTTGAGGCATGAAGAGTTATTAGGCGCTCCTACACCATACTCCTGACCATGAAAAATTTCTAAGTCTCTTGGAACTGTTGTACGTGCAAAACAAACCTAATTAGATGCTCCTCTCCATCCTTGAAATGATCTAATCTTCACCTTGGGATTGGACATATCCTCTTCTTGAAGTTTCATTCTTTCTTGGATACTTTAACCCTTCATGCTTGCTCTACTAACTTTGATCTGCACCTAAAATCTGATTTTCCTTTTTCCATTTACTTCCAATTTGTCCTTCAACTTCCTTCATGACAAAACAATCTACACTCTGTTTGTCTTATTTCATTTCTACCTTTGGTTTAGCATTCATCAATAAAATCAACAAAATCAAGAAGAACAACAAGCTCATGTCACCATCTTCCTCTTACCTTTCCTCCTCACAACCATTACCAACTTCCTTTTGCTTGGAATCACTGTTAGAATAGTATACATATGCATCACAACTAATATTACCATCCAAAGACAACTCATTGCCTTGATATTAGCATATCCTCTTTTTTCCATCTCACTTGGAGACCACATAGACTCTTTAGCCTTCTCATGGCCCATCACTATCAATTCTTTAGTCTTAGTCTCTTTCCTCATTGAGACCCTCTGCTCAGTCTTTACCTGCTCATCTTCACCCTTCATGGTGACTACAACTTCCATCTCTTTCACAATCTCAATACCTCTACTTGTCATGTTTTCACTTTGGTTTACTTTATCCAACTTCTTCTCCATTACATTTCATTCCATTTGACACTCCTTCTCACTCACTTCCATCTCATTATCCACCTGTATCACTATATCTTCAACCTCATAACTGACTGTCATAGTGGCACCTTGTTTTCCTATACCTTTTTCCATCTCCAATGGACACAACACAGTCCCAATCATGATCTTCTCACCAACTTCAAGCCCTTCAAGACTTGTTTCTTTGTTGTCATCTTCAATACCTCTATCCCGTACCTTTATCTCAATGTTTAGAAGCTCCTTACCAATAGGTTCATTATCCTCTTCATCAACTATCTGCTTCAACTTACATTATTGTCTATTTAGTAGACAAATCACCTCTTCCTTCATGTCTTCACTATCCCAATGCTACAACTCACTATCTTTTCTCATGTCCTTATCCTCTTTCCTTGTTAGGATCTCTGTCCCAAGCATCTTCTAG
>NW_026730847.1:0-4480 GCF_030272615.1 Cryptomeria japonica | reverse complement strand
AATTTCTTTAGGTGACAGGCATTGTGTAACAACATGGGAACTCTCGCATACCCACCACTATCATTCTACAGGACATCATCTATGTTACTCTCCCTCTTTCTCTTCCTACCTGTTGTTTTCTTTTGAAAAACATATTGCAGGTAGAGACAGAGGGAGAGAGAGGGAGAGAGAGAGAGATGGGGGAGGGAAGGTAGAGAGAGGGAGAGATGTAGAGGGAGGGAGAGAGAGGGAAGATAGGGGTGGGAGAAAAGAAGGGGTATGGAGGAAGGGAGATGGAGAGAGAGAGAGAGGGGGGGGGGGAGGTAGAGAGAGTGAGAGAGGGAGAGGGAGAGAGAGAGAGGGAGAGGGGGAGAGTAGGGGGGAGGGAAAGAGGAGGGGTCTTAAGGGGTCACAGGATACCATATGACCTCTTAGGAAACAATATGACCTTTAATGACACCTAAGGGGTCATATGGTGGGCTAATAAAATGATATATTAAATTTAAAGTTATGAATAGAACATCATACAACAAGACTCCAAGAGAACAAACAACGAGGCTTCACTAAAAAGCAAGTGTAAGAGATTGACCTAACCCTAAGAGTACTGCCTAAGTTCTAAAACATATGATGCTATTAAATTTGCAAGGTTATAAGACTGATCTCAATTGTGACTAAAGGAATTACACACTTGATTTCTTTCATGGGTATGTACCGTTCCAAGCTGTTTGACAACTGATGATCATCATATACTACCACTGCCATGCATAAAACAAACTTTAATTTCTTTAGGTGACAGGCGTTGTGTAGCAACATGGGAACTCTCACATACCCACCACTATCATTCTATAGGACATCATCTATGTTACTCTCCCTCTTTCTCTTCCTACTTGTTGTTTTCTTTCGAAAAACATATTGCAGGTACTCTGACTCATCATGTTGCTTTGTTGACACTATTTTCCACATCTGTTCTGCTCATTAAAAACACATTCGCGAAGAATATTGCTATAGGTTTCCTTGTTTGTCACAGTAATACACCTGTGGTTCAATTTCAAACCCTATTCCTCCTATTCAATATACACACAAAAATCCATCAGTCAATTTTTTTAGGAGAGGATACATGATAAAAGTCAAAGAGGAAGTTGTAGATAAGAAATAAATTCACTTACTTCTATAGAAGTGCAGACACAGTTGCAGTGGGGTATGGAGGGAGAGAAGAAGAGAAAGAGGGATGAGGTATGGAGGAAGGGAGAGAGAGAGAGAGAGAGAGAGAGAGAGAGAGAGAGAGAGAGAGAGAGAGAGAGAGAGAGAGAGACCTTGTATGCGTTTGAGAGGGAGAGATGATACACTTACACGTGTATATATATGTTTAATATATTATATGTATATAAACATATTATATGTACATAAACATATTATATATACAATGTCATATTATACACATATTATATATTACATATATTATATGTATATACACATATTATACATAGAATATCATATTATACAATAGCGCATATGTGCTGTTTATAGGGAAACAAGTGCGTATGCGCTACTTACACTATAGATACCCCATATGTGCTTTTGACTGTTTAGGCTTGGAAATAGGCCTGGATGACAAAGCTATGGATTGGAAGTTTGATTTCCCTCCATTTCTCTCATTTTTGATGTGTTTTATTTTATCAACTTGGTTTATCGACTTTGTCATCATCAGGTTTACACTTCATAAAGTGGGTATTTCTAAAATTGCGACCATATTTTCACCCATTTTCTGAGATTTCTAACCATATAATTTGTTTTCAATTTGAACAACAATAACATATTATTATTGAATTTCTTTTACTAGTGTCTCCATAGTTCTCACAGACAGGTGCACCATTTTTTGAATAACTTTTGATATACATATCCAAATTTTAAAAAAATTATATATTATTGTATTGCACTTGATTCTTTACAATTTTAAAAAATAAAATTTGTATTTTCAATTTGTTTAGTGCAACTTATGCTTTGCGCACAAATAGGTACCAAATTTTCAGGATGTGCTCGATTGGAAAAATCATAAAAAAGAAATACTCAACCAAAAATTACAAAAAAATACAAATCTTCTAGTGCTCACTCTTAGCTATCTTTTTGCCAAAGGATTTGTCAAAATACTAAATCTAACTATGACTTTTTTGATGTGCATGTCAGACACTATGTTATGTTTTTCAGAAAAAAATAGGGTTAGTTTTTTGTGCACGAAGGATTTGACCCCCTTAATCTTATCCAATTTTGAAAAAGTTTAGTAGTTTAGAAACTAGATTCAGAGTACTACAATATTTTTTATTTGATTATCTTCATATCTTGAGTGGATGACTTTCAAATTTTGCCTCTAAGTTCAGGTTCACCTGATTTCAGAAAAAAAGTGTCCACTTATACCCCCCTTTTTGACCACCATCTTTGTGCACTTACCCACTATGTAAAGATTCATTCAAAGGAGTAAATTGTCTTTCTCTTTGAAAAACTTTAAAATAGAAGGCACACCTATTGTAGCATTCACATTGTTGTTGTTGATTGTATCATTAAACTTTATGAAGCCTTTTGTTGGTTTGAACTTTGCAAATGGTTGTTGAACATTCTCCCCTTTATCACTCGGAGCCATAGGAGTGGATTGCTCCATTTGACTCATAGCCAGTTGATAATTATGGAGTGTTGCACACAACTACTGAAAGGAAGTAAACTTAGACAAAAGAAGCTTTTCCCTAATATATTTTTGCAAATTAGAAATGAAAATTCATTGAATATCATTATCAGGTACATGAAAATAAATTTGAGCACACAAATGCTTATATCTACCAATGAAATCAGTCACTTTTTATTTAACACCTTGTTTACAATGAAATAAATCAATCAAAGTGATTTTAGGACCAATATTATTTTGAAATTGTTGGATGAAAGCATTTGCTAGTTATTGAAAAGAAATGATGGAATAAGAAGGCAAAGAGAAATACCATTGGAAAGCCTTATCTCTTAATGTTATTGTAAATAGTTTTGCAAGCAATCTTTGATCATAAGAAAAATCAGTACACAATGCTTGAAATGTTTTGACATGCATAAGAGGATCACCTTTTCCATTATAGAGTTCTAATTGAGGGATCTAAACATGATTAAGTTGCATGGCTTTAACAATATCAAGAGAAAGTGGCCTCGAAACATCAAAGGTGGGCACACTAAACTTGGATTGACTTATAGAGTAATTTTTTATTGTAAGGAAGACACGGTTTGAACAAGATCGTTAATGGTTGCTTTAGTAGAAGAATTGATGTTAGACATGGTTGATTGAGAATGTGGTGTGATGTTATTGAAGGAAGGTGTGGATTGAGAAGGTTTACCAGTACTCAGTGGTTCATACAGTCCTCTTAGGAGTTGGACCATCTCACGATGGTGCCCCTCATATTAGCTTGAAACTAGTGCCCCTCATATGCATATTCTTTTTCTTTTTTAAATAAATAGCTGTCAAAATTCCAACGACAACTAACCTTTGTACCGACGGCCAAACCGTTGGACCAACATCATCCTCATCGGTGCAAAGTTTCTGGCTGCCGTTGGAATTTTGATGCCAATTGAAGAAACATCCGACGAGGATGTTGTATGCCCGATGACACTTTCTTGTCAGATGGTGGTCGATGCATATTCGCGGGGGAGCATCAAAATTCTGACGTCCATCCGGCAACATTTTTGGTCGGAGGAGCGATCATGGCCGTCGTTGGAAGAGTTGATGATGTTGGAATTTCGATGTTAAATGACATCATCAGGAAGTCTGATGACAAGATTTCGATGGCTTCATTTGTCGACAGTCCTATGAAAACTACTCAGAATTATGACGATAGGCCATCGAAAATTAGCCCTGAATGTACTAGTGACCCATTCTTTGAGCACCCACTCAGAGATTACATTGAAGATAGATTACAAATACAAATTAATCACCTTGTTACAGATGTATTTTTATAAAACCTTGTTGTTCTTCTCTCTTATTCTCTTCTCTCTCTCTCCTTCTTATCTTTGCATCCATATCCTTGACTTCTTCTCGATTCAATATTTCTTCTCTTCCTCTCATAGTGTATATAACCCACCATGATATCTACCAAAACGCTGCACTCTAGTGTCTGAACTCTGCTCTTCTTTGTCCTCTATTTTAATTCTCTTTGCATATGCTTCTTGTTGGCTCTTATCTCCTTATCATCTTCTGATAATTTTGCATGCAATCTTTTTTGGCAGTGTTATGTTTGCACTAGCATTGTGTTATGCGCACCTATGGCCTTCTACTTTTCCATCTATTTTGTTACCTTTCTTTTTGTAGAGCTTCTTCATTTACTCACTTACATCTCACTCTTTCTTGACCTCTTGATTGTACCTTTCTTTTCTTATTTTCTCTACCTTCTCAATCCTCTATTTTTTTTCTCTTCTTCAATCTTTGGCTGCCACTTATCTTCTCTTCGCCTTCTAAATATTCTACCAGTAATATTTT
>NW_026730846.1:0-4494 GCF_030272615.1 Cryptomeria japonica | reverse complement strand
CATTAGAATCATTCTGAGCAGAGTTCATGGTGACAAGATGTATCTTGAGAGAACACATGATATCACACCAGAAGCGATTCATGTTGTCACCGATTTCTGTAATATAGGGGAAGTGCCAGCCCTAAGGAAGGTCAGCAAGACTGAAATGTCCAAGCTCACCGGTTCAGTGAGCGATTCACATGGCATGATCGTCAACTCAATCAAGGATGATCTGGTCAATTATGCCTGCATGGTGATAGGCTACCGAACATTCTCTACCAGTAGAATTAACTTTGTATCTGCTACAGCGGTAAATGCCGCTTACCGGATGATCAAAGAAGATGCATCATTTGATTTGTGCACCTGTATGCAAATACAACTTATGCTGAATCTTAAGTCAATCAAATAGAATAATGCACTAAGATTCAAGTTTTGACAACTACTGGTAGGGTTATTCTTCTACTTCCAAGGTTATTTCCCAGCAGTTGGAGATATTCAATGGTTTGCCGACCAACCGGTTACCAAGCAGATCAAAGAGAGCCTGCAAGCAGTTGGAACTGGTTACCCTGAAGTTCCGAACAAGTACTTTGATGAGCTCAGGCGCAAGATGAGCCAAAGGATAAGGATATCCGGTGACATTGTCAATAAATATGAAGAGGATATCCGCTTTATCATCAATGTGGATGAATGCATAATGGAGGCCGTTGAGCCCAGATAGGAAGAAGTGGAGCCTATGGGCTATGAGGTGATGTATGATATGTTGGATGGGTATGCTTCTACCATAATCGCCTCACCCCTTGATCCTAAGGCAAAGAGAACCAACACCTACTTGGAAAGGGTTGCACTGGTTGTAGAACCCTCTGAAAAGAAAGGAAAGGCAGTGACTTTAGCATCGGCACTAGTTACTGCAGCCAGTCCCAAAGTAACCAAGCGATCACCAGTTAAGAAGAAACTGGAAGTGGCACCTGCAAAAGTCTTCGAGAGGAAGTGGAAGACAAAAAGAAATACACCTGACTCAAAAGAAACTGTGTCAGAAGAACCGCTTAAGAAGAAGACTAGGCAAACAAAGAAAAAGACAAAGAATGAACCAACATCATCTGCACCAGTAAATATTGACATTTCTTCTTACAAACCTTTGACACATTGTCAAAGAACTATAAAGAACATTAGGAGAAAAGTGCTAAATGATTTAATTGATTGTTTTGATGATTTCAATGATGATGAAAAGGAAGTAGTTGAACAGGAAATCATTAAGTATTTGTGTGTTAATGATCGGTCGCCTTTAGAAATTAGATCCGAGACACCGGATTCTTTGTACAATTCTTTAGAAAATAAATGGTGTATTGCCATAGAAAAGGAACAGGAAATGAGGGAGAAAATATTTGCTCAACATTTTCTTGATGTATCCAATTCATAACTTTTCGAAGTTATGAATAAATACAAAGGCCTCTTCTTCATGAGAAGAAGAAGACTCCTGTTACTGGAAGGAAAGGGTCAAGAAGTGATCAAGAATACACATACTCTTGCTCAAGAAGCTCTTAAGATGCATCAAGTGGCTAAATCCAACAAGAAGGCTGAGCAAGAACCGACAATAACAAAACCGGATGAAGTGTTTGATAATGAAGGAAACCCAGTTACTAAACCTACAGACACTATTGATGTCGATGCTCTGGATATAGAGGATGTTGCTTAGGATACATCATCAGAAGCAATAGGATAGGAGAAGTAGGCAGAACAGGTAGATAAGCAGAAGAAAGTAGAGGAGGACAAAAAAGAGGAGAAGAGAAAGGAAGCAGAGAAGGAAAAGAAGAAGGATGAAGAGGAGAAAAGAAAGAAGGAAGAGGAAAAGAAGAAGGATTAAGAGGAGAAGAGAAAGAAGGAAGAGGAAAAGAAGAAGGATGAAGTGAAGAAGAGAAAGAAGGAAGAGGAAAAGAAGAAGGATGAAGAGGAGAAGAAGAATGAAGAAGAAAATAAGCGAAAAGATGAATAAAAGAAAAAGGAAGAGGAGAAGAAGCAACATGAAGAGGAGCAGAAGAAAAAGGACGAAGAAGAAGAGAAAAGGAAAACAGAAGAAGAGGAAAAGAAAAAGACAGAAGAGGAAAAGTTAAGAGCTATAGAGAAAGAAGAAGCTAAAAAAAGCACTCAGATGGAGACTCCAAAGGCAACCGGTAGTCAAGCCAAACCGACTGACCTCACCAGTCCTATAGACCTCCAGTCTGCAAATGAAATGGAGCTTCTACAGATAATTAAGGTTTCTCAAGAATGCCTTGAAGCGATAAGGAGGAACAAGGAGCAAGATGTGATCCAAGCTATGGTGGACACTCTTACCGATTTGTTACCCGACACAAACCTCCCCAATACTGATTCATCACTGGCACAATTGAAACTCCTATGCACCATAGTGGATGATCAGGTGCAGAGCCTAGAAGAGGTAGCAGAGGCAAATGCCAAGAAAGAGCATCAAAAGGCTCTCAACATTGCCCTGGTGAAGAAGCTAAATGAGCTTCGGTCTGATCTGCAAAAAGCTCAAAAAGATATAAGGAATGTTCTGGATGAGGGGAATCTACTTCTGAGTAAGATTTGCCAACCCCATCTCTTCTGTGATGATGTGCTTGTACAGAAGTAAAAGCTACAATTTGACATGCAATTATACATAAGCACCTTCAAGCCACCATATGACTCTTTTATAGCTTATGGGCAAACCATTCACCGGTTTCATATTCAGTTTGCCAAAATAGAGTTGGAAATCAACAGTCGGACTCGAGATTTGTAGGAACTACAACTGGTTCTACTCCCATGCCTACAAATACTTCAGAAATGCTATCTCAATCTGGATGCCTTAACGGTGACTCAAGAGATGAGCACAATTGACGCCATGAAAGAACAGGTCTCCTAGATGCAGACAGAGAAAGAAGTGGCCACCTCCCTACTTGAGTCCTGGTCCTTATCTATGAAACAATTTTTGTAGGACTTTAAATCAGTTTTTGACAAGTTTTATTCTCTATTGTCATAAACTCTTATTCTTTTAATACTAATGAAACAGGGGTTGGTCTGCAATATTATTTTTGTCATTGTTGGCAAAGGGGGAGAAGTATAAATTTTGAATGTTTTGATGTATACGTTCATGTTATTTCTGTTAAGAAGTAGTATACATTGTATTTTCTGCAAAAGGGATAGTGTATATGCTTAGGGGGAGTAATTTTGATTATGGCATATTTTTTTTTGTTGTAAAACACTTAGATGTCAAAATTTCCCTAAGTGTTGCCATCAATGCCAAAGGGGGAAATTGTTGGCATTTTTGATGATTATGTTGTGATTGTCATTGATAGACACACACTTGCATTGAGATCACTTTTATATGTATGAGTTATGCTCAACCTGCATTTGTTCCAACCGATACGATGCATTATAGTCTTTAGACTATCGGTGTATTGCAGAAAGTGTTTACCGATCAGAAGCGGTATGTTGACCCCAAGCGGTTCGAGGATCTCAAGCGATATGAAGGATCAAAGCGGCAGAACACATATTTCCCAGTCTTCATTTTTGTCAAACCAGCAACCGGTATTTTGTATGAACCGGTAATACTCTGTGATGAGTTACCAACCAACATTTTGTGATGAGTTACCATCCACCGATTGTTTGACGGCGCCGACACTTTAACGGTGATTTTTGTGTCGTGTTATAGAATATGTCTAGATGCATTGAACCTAGGAAATTGTAATGTAATCCTATTGGACCGACATGAAATCAGATTCCTTTATAAGGACATCATGTCTAGGGTTTTATGTTGTTGCGAGGGTTCAAGGTGGTTGATGAGTTAGAGATAGTGTGAATGTGTTGAAGACTGAAGTAATGCTGGAATGCATTAGGAACGAGCTATCAAGGATCTAACCAAGCAATCTGTGCTATTTGCTAGATCACTCACTTGTTGATTACTCACATCTTCGACAAGTCTGAAGCCCTTAACCGGGTAGGCCCAAAAGCCTTTTGTAAATCCTCTAACAAGGTGGTTCACATCCGTGGATCTAAAATCCTCTAGCAAGGTAGTCTTTAATCGGACTTATCTCCTAATAGAGATTGAGATTCCTAACAGGATCTGTTCTGGTAAAGAACACTGCATGACCTTAACCAGTCTGGTTCCTATTCTGCAGATAGTTACTTGTGAGTTCCATCTCACCGTGGTTTTTCCCATTTGGGTTTCCACGTCAAAATCTCTTGTATTATAGTGTTTGTGCTTCTGTGGGTGAATGCATTATTTGCTATTTGGTTTGCATGTGTGCTGACCAGTTTGTCAGCTAAACTGTTTTACCAGTTTACTGTTAGTCTAGCAAAGTGTTTAAGTACAGTGATTTTCAGAATACTAATTCACCCCCCCCTCTTAGTATTCATCATATGTATGTGATTCAGTCAGAAAGTTTGCTTCAAGTATGTGATTTTTATTTATTTACTTCATTCAACTTTGCGGTCTGACATTTACTCTTATCGGAAGATGATTTTGAGTCTAGTGCCATCTAG
>NW_026730844.1:0-4617 GCF_030272615.1 Cryptomeria japonica | reverse complement strand
TACAACAGCAACTTCATAAATAAAATTACAGAAAAAAAATATGCAACACAATGAACACGATATTTTTGGACAAATTATCCTTGGAAAAACCCCGAAGGGAAACCTAGTATTGTAGATGAGGAATTTTATTAAACTTTGGCAAATCAAGAGATACATAAAATGCTTGCCTCTTATTGGCAGAGGTTCGACACTGTTCTCCTTCGGAAATTCTTCTCCCAATGTCTTCCGCTGAAATTTCACTCCTACTGTCTCCAATGCTATCACTATGTTCTTTCTATTACTGCAAAACTATTTGCTAAGACTATAAATTTGTTTACTATCATTGCAAATGCTTCTCAAGTATGTTTTCCAAATGCCCATTGATCCACTTTTATACTAGTCTCATTGAAAAACCAATGAGTATGATTTAATTTCAACCAATGGCTAAGATTAATTAGACTCTAACAAGCCATAACTAATTGGTTGCTAGATGTCTAAAAAGGAAACATTTAATTAATTAAATAACTGTTTGGAGTCTAACAACATTTCTAGAAAAATAATTAAAAACAAATTCTTGGGAATGGAGATGACAACTATCCAAGCTACTCAATCTAAAACTTTGTAAATTGGTTATCCCTACATGCAATTCGTCGACCCATTAGTGAAAGTGTTGTATTAGTTAAGGGTGACCATTTCCCTAGATAGTATGTAGTGGATGCCTTCTATATAAAATTCACTGCTTTTATCTCATACGTATGATCACCTTATATTATGAATTGTTTGTCTTACTTGCTGACTTGTGAACCCAACCAAATCACATCCCTTTGATAGTGGTATACTTTGATGAGGATTTCTAGTCCATTAGGTTATTTAGTATCGACCTGACTGAATGGATCACTTGTAGCATGATGAAGTTGATCCTTGCTTGTCATTGTGATATTACTAACAATTACTAGATTTCAATGGTCAACTTAGTTAGTCATGAAGACATGGATGAAGGTTGCTGACTTTAAGTTCAATCATGAGGGAATTCATTAGGAGAATTAGGTTATCCTTTATATGAGTCTTTAATTAGGATTGTGTATTTATCTCTTGTTTCGTATTCTAAGATATCTTCATTTGTAAAGATAGTACAAGGATATTTCTTACAACATGACTATTTGCTGCATATTAAAACTACTTCATGTAGACTAGTAAGTATCCCTTATTTTACTATTCTTTCTCTGTACAATCATTGTTTCTGATACTAACTAACTTGAAGGTATCCTAGGCCTGCCACACTTGGACTATAAATGGCTCTCTTTTCTTGCTTGGGTTTAGGGATTGGATGGTTACATTATAGTTATAGATATGATAAATAAATTGAAGTAAATCCAAACAACTATGAAGATAACTGATGAACAACCTAAAATGCATTGAAGATGAGATGACAATAATGATGAATCTATGATCAACAAGGAATAGAATACCCTCAAACATGTCCTTAATATTGTAGTGTATGATGTCACAAATAACTCTATAATATCTGACAGGTACTCAACCCACAATGATGAAATTGGAAGGAAATTATCATGCTGCTAAATTGAGTTGATCTCTAAAGAAGAAAGAGTTGATGGAGGAGGAGGCTCAACACAAGTTTGAGGAACTAAGGAGGATGTGTGAAGAACACATAGGTTCAAGTGACCAAACCTCTCTCACATAGTTGATCCACTTGACATGAATGAGAGTGAGGACAAGTTGATCTAGAAGTGCAATCTCCAAAGGAGAAAATTGAGAGAGTTCATATAAGTGAGATGCATGATCAACATTGCCAAGTTAAATAAGATCTCTACTATGTAGATCTCGGATGAGCACTAAATTTGGGGTGGAATCTATTGTGTTTTTAATCCCATTGTGAGTAATTTGGTATATGGAAAGGATGTTGCAAGATAATGAAGGGACAAAAAGGATATCATTGAGTGTCCCATCATCAACCTCTATAGACCCTCTCCTAGTAATACTCATGTAAGTGTTATTACCCATCCAAATGTGTGGTAAAGTATAATTCTGAAAAGAAGAGAACAGACCCAAGGATGATGCCATATGATGAGAGGCTCCTAAACCAATAAGAAACCTACTAGACTGAAGATGTGTCGATGCAAAGAGAGCATGGCCTTTCTTCTTGTCTTCACCATATGCCATAGAAGTTGACCCAAAATGTGCAAATCCAAAAATTGTAGAAGAGGATGAACTAGATGATGGTGGCTAAATATTGTTCTGTGTAGAAGATGATTCAAACCATATATCTTCTTTCCATAACAATAATGCTTATTATCTTGGAGGAGGAAGAATAATATGATGAATCCTGTGCAGATTTTGTAGTTGGCTGATTAGACTTGAAATATTTGTGCTTCTCTTTATTCTTCCATTTCATTGTAGATGAATGCACAACCAAAGACTAAGATATAGAAACAAAAATACCCCAAAAATCTCTTCAAATTTTACCCAGATAATCTAAGAGTGTTTCGTTGAATTAAGATGAAATAGGAAACCATCTAAAACATGCAGTTCAATCAAACCCATAGTTGTATGCATCTGGTTCCTATATTGTAATCTCTCAAATAGTCAGGTAATATCTAGTTGGTTCTCAGCCAAACAGGGCCATAAAACCATACACTAAAGTAGTTTGGACATATCAACTTTCTAGCTATGATAATTTTGAGGTGTAAGTTTCTCCATTGGAATGAGGTTTTCAAATTAGGTAAGGGTTAGGGTAGTATGAGGATTTGAAAGATGAAATACTATCCCTTGAAGAGAAAAATCAACCATTTTGCAACTTTTAAAGTTGTTAACTAACAAAATAAATAAAAAAATGTAAATGAGCTCTTTTAAAAATTGATGCAAAATGTAGAAAAACAAGTGATAGATTTGTTTAGAGCATAGGATTAGCTTTTCAACACCCACTTGTTTGTGAAAAATGTATTTCAGATGAGAAAGATATGACCTTGGAAGAAAAAAAAGAAGATTTGACTTCAAAGTCTCTTAGCAAAAAAGTATAGTTAATCTAGAAAAAAGAGTAGAACCACTGGATTAGGCTAAATACCAACTTTCCAACCATATCTTGTTCATAGATACCATCCCCCTCTTCAGAATCATTTGCATCTCTTGAAACCCTACCTCCTCCCCTGCTCCTACTCTCCCTCCTTGCCTTTTGTATTAATAAATATAATCCCCCTCTTCAGAATCATTTGCATCTCTTGAATCCCTACCTCCTCCCCTGCTCCTACTCTCCCTCCCTGCCTTTTGTATTAATAAATATAATCCTGTTGCTGTCACACAAAAATCATCATTTCATTCTTGAATCCAAGTTGAAAAATACAGATATGGAGTTCTTCATTATTATTAACTATATATTTAATAATTATATTTTGAAACGTTATATTATTTTTTTGTTTATAATTTATTAAAAAATTATCGACATATTTAAAATATTAAAATTATTATTTAAAAAATAAAAAATAAAACATAAAAGTAAAATAATATTTCCTTTTTTCATTTATATAATTGTTACATCATTTATTTGTTTTTGATTAAGGGAAAACATCTTTCAATAACATATACAATTATTTAAAAATAGAAATGATCCATTTTCTTCGAAAACATATATTTTTTCCCTATCTATGGTGAATATTCATTGGATCATTTATTTGCCATTCTCCTTTAAAATACAATAATTTTTCTCTTAGATACATAATCATTAGCTCATTTATTCACCACCACCATAAGTTTGTTACAACATTATAGAAAGAGTTCTTTAAAAATGGAATTTATGTTTTTTATTTAAAATAAAATTAAAAAAGAAATAATATTTCTCATCCTTGTCTTATATAACCATTAGATCATGTGAGATTAGTTTAGTGAAAAATTATAGAAACACCTTATTGAAAATCCAAAATTTGCATTATTTTCTAAATTAAAATTAAAAGTAAATAAATAATATTTTTGTTACCTAGCGTATATAACCATGAGATCACTTATTTACCATGGATATAATTTGAGTGGAAAATTATAGAAAAAAGTTTACATTCCTCATATATAATCATCATATCACTTGTTTATCATGCCACTTAAATTTAGTGAAGAACCACATAAACAACTTCTATATTTCCCTTACTTACCCTGTATAATCATAGATCACTTATTTACTGCGGGACAAAAGTTTACTGAAAAACTATAGAAAGAACTCTTTGGAAATCTAAATTACCCTTTTTTAATTTATAATAATACAAAAATAATAAAATAATATTTCTCTTATGTATCTTAATAACGGTTAGATGAGAGGTGAAGTTTATTGGAACATTATAGAAACAACTCTTTGGAAATTGAAATTATGGATTCACCTTTAAAATTAAATCATATTTCTCTTAGTGTCTTAATTAACTATTAGATGGATTAGATCCTAATTATCTATTAGATGGAGTAGATCACAGACTTTGAAAATTTCCATTTATCAACTCACCTATTTAATTTGTTCCATAGATCCATTTTCTCCAATCTCTCCTCCTCTTTCTCAATTCCTTCACTTGTTTGAGTGGTCTAGAAGGTGCAAGCTTGTGAGCTAAAATCAGAGAGCAAGTTCAGAAATTTTGTGTTGCAGGG
>NW_026730843.1:0-4645 GCF_030272615.1 Cryptomeria japonica | reverse complement strand
GAGCACTTTCACGAAGACAAAGACTTGACGATCCACTTCAACAAGATACATGGGCATTTGGTGGGAGGCTTCCACATGTTGATAGAAAGTTGACTGACAATGTGAAGGAAGAGATTCAACAATTTTGGCACTCTAATTCTAGAGTGTCACCCAATGTAAAGGACGTTTTGAAATTAAGAATCGGCAACCGAGACCGCACACCGCATCCCAAACATTTCTTGGAATCAACCCAAACAATGTTGTACAAAAAATTTTGTGAATTACATCCAACTTTGCAAATATCACAAAGGGCCTTTGAATCCTTGAAACCATTTTATTGTGTTCCTCTTAAGATTCACAATACCTGTTGTTGCAAGTACCATGTGGAGTTTTCAATGTACCATGAACTTTTATGTCATATTCGTTCTACGATGCATACTAATGAGATGTTGCAGGAGTGTGGTGCAATGTTATTTCTGAGATCATCAAGAGACTTGCACGATCTATTTTTATGCCCTAGAGATGATGGTTGCTATTTCTATAGAAACTATTGTTTGAATGAGAAGTGCTCAGAATGCGGTGGGTTGTCAAAGTTTGTTTCATGTTTTCATGAGGGCAGCGAACACGAGTTTGGAAATAATTATGTTGAGAAAAAAAGATACGAGACAGTGAAATATACTGTGAAGAGTGGAGGTGAAGGTTCTAGATGCGAATTAGTCTCAAGAGAAGTGAGTATTGCTGATTTTATTTTGGATTTTAAGGAAAATCTTTTCTACAAGTATGCAAGGCACACCCATAGGTCTCAGTGGTTGGATCAACAGTTAAGGATGTGTAAGAACTCTTTCCCGATTGGCACTATTGTATCAGTGGTTGATTTTCCAGAGAACTATACATTGCAACCACAGAATGAGGTACAATCTCAATACTACAATTCAGTCCAGATTGCTATTTTTGTTCACATTACATATAGACTTGCTCCTGATAGTACAAAAGAGGACAAGAAGATAATCAGAGAGTATCATTTTTATATGAGCGATGATAGATCACACTCCTCCGAGTATGTTGCAACATTCTTTCGAGAATTTTTTTGAGTTCTTGCATGAGAAAGATATTGCAATTGACCAACATATAATATGGTCAGATAACTGTACGGGTCAATTCAAGAATGCGCGTATGTTTTATTGGTTGAGTAGAATGCATGTGGAGAAGCGTATACCTCATATTTGGTGTTTTTTTGAGGCGGGGCATGGGAAGGGAGAGCATGATGGAGCAGGTGCATGTTTGAAGAGAGCTCTAGTTAAGGAGCAATTGAGGATTTCAGGTGCAAATTTCTCTGATGCACGTTCTATTGTTGATTGGTGCAGTTCAGCATTGTCACATGGAGGTACTCTTGATTCAGAAGTGAGCAGATGCTTTTGGTTGGTTGAGGAGGGAACAGTGGGAGATAGATTGGATTGTCAAACAATTAAAGATTCTTCAAAGATGCATTCATTTCTCAGCTCAGATGCAAGTACATGGACCATTTGGACACGAGCGTTGGCTTGTTTTTGTCAGAGTTGTCTTCGGTGTGATTGGGATCAGTGCGAGTCAAGTGAGTGGGTTGATACGTGGGTTCCCCACTATCTAACTCCTTTATCTCAAACAATATCCTTGTCAAATGATGACATGGAAAATTCACTTGAGTATGATCGTCTATCAAATCTTGTACAACTAGGACATGTTTTTGCAGTTGTTGCACTGCAAGGGAATGAAGAGAGATCAGAATATTGGTTGGCATGATGTGTACAGGGAAAACAAAAGCTAACACAACCAGTGACAGATGATGATGGGTTCACATATCCTACAAGTTCAGTTGTTGTTGTGGGAACTTGGTTGCGAACATACATGATTAGAAAGAATGGCATACCTGCATTTGAAGACTATGAGAGACACAAAACCATTATAATGTATTCACACCTTATTATAGCTACAAATGTCAAGTTGTTGAAGCATCAAGCAAAACCAAAGACCAAAGAGCTATGGACAGTGACTATTGCTGATCATGAAGCAATACTGGATACTCTTAAACAAAGAGATGACCCTTCAGGCACACTTGAGTAGTAGGTCTTTAATGGTGCCTTATTTTTTTATCATGCATTTCATTTCAAACAATGATCATTAAACCTTGATGTTCAAGTTTGTTACGTGTATATTAAGGATGTGTTCAAAATGCAGGTCTATTGATGAACATTTTTTTTTGGCAACACAGTTTTTGCATGCACATAGCGAGTACACTCGATATAATTGGAAGGGACGTATTTTTGCAACACAACTTATTATCATGCATTTGATGAGCTTTACAATTTTCTTTATTAGAGAACACTATTTGATAATTTTTTTATGATATAATTATCGCATAACCTTTATGCTCATGAAGGTATTTTTTGATGATATACAACAATATCACATTACGATTTTTGCATCAACATAGTGGGTTCTATTGATATAATTAAGGGACGTATTTTTATGGTATATGATCCCACCTTTTCATTTATTATCATGCATTTCAGTTGAAGTGATTATCATAAATCCGTTATGTTCATCCATGCATTTTATGTGTAGACTAACAATTCTTAAAAATACAGGTTCATGCTAGATCATTCGTTGTTGATGAGACCCTCTCTTGGTGATGGTACATATTCCTTTGTGCATTAATGAGATTAAATTGTGGGTCTTGTTGTATTTATTATCATGAAGATGATTCAAATGCATGTGGCCAAGACACAGATCTGCAGTGGATCAAATTGTCATGACAGATGATCTATTGAATCAAACATTTGACATTGATAGTCAAGTAAATAGGTTAATGTTGGGCCTTCAACATCAACACCTACTAGTCAAAGTGGTCATCGAACTTTCACTCAGGTAACCTTGTCTATTTTTATTCATTAATGGTTTATAAAATAAAGTCAGTTAGATTTTGGCAATTGAATAACATTGTTTCATTTTCAGATGTTGACATCAGATGCACCTAATATTCTCTCCACAATGGAGTATGGTGTTCTCTAGCAATAGCATCTTTGATGCTTTTGACAGTAGTATGAGTCAGATTAATAAATTTCTAATTTGATGCTTCCCACAAGGCTTTGCAACTTCAGATTGTGAGTGTGCCCCTATTACAAATGAATTGTACTTTAATCGACATAGATGGTCTATGATGGCTTTTTTGTAAGACTATATGGTTTTATTACATATATTCTACTTTAATCGACATATAACAATATCCAAGTGGTGGTTGGCATGAGCTTGAATATGGTAAGTTGTATGCATCTTGAAGTTGAATATGATATGCTGTATACATCTTGAAGTTGAACTTTGATTAGACTTTGTCAGCATTTGATGAATCATAAATGTCATTTTATTATTAATCTTGTGAGTGTGAGGTGTAGGAATAAATATCAATTACTTTGAAAGTCATGGATGGTTGTCCTCATATGATAACCACCAGATGGTTGTGCCTTATGAAGAAAAGCTTAACAGAAAATAACTAATTGAGAACATCAATTCAAATCCATAATCTAGAGGATACTAATAACAGATCTTTGTATATTTTTTTTTTCTAATAATGAAACAGGTACAACTGTATTGAGATAAAATGAATCTTTTCTCTCATATGAAGATGTCACATTGGCAAATTGGTCTTTATTATAATACACAAGACATAAGTAAAATCAAAATGCTCTCAGGGTACAGTTTTGGACTTGAACCATATTGCATAAATCTCAAGGCTTCAACTTGATTATCATTAAAGGTTTCTGATTGTTTACAAAATATCCCTTCATGGATGTCACATGCGTAGGGTATGACCCTGAGCATCAGATCGAGTGGGGGGGAGCAAAGCAGGAGCATGCGTAGGGTAATTATGCCTAATTGGACATGTCAAAGCCAACGGTTCGTCATCGCAATGAGCTGAATGAGAAATCGACCAGGCGACAACATTCCATTGAGTGAGACTAACGATTTTTTCACCAATCGAAAAATTGCTGCCCTAATAAAATCGTAGGGTAACTTGAAATACCGAGATAGGCTTTTGTAGGGACCCCTCTCGTGGCCCCATAGGTTCAAATGGATTGTTCACAAGTGCCATAGATTCTGAGTTAGGGCCCATCAAAGTTTGACAATTTTGAGCACTTAGGGCGCTCAAGGGACAATGCCGGTAGGGTATGACCCCGAGCATTCGATCGAGTGGGAGGGCAAAACAGGAGCATGCGTAGGGTAATTATGCCTAACTGGACATGTCGGAGCCGACAGTTCGTCATCGTGACGAGCTGAACAAGAAATCGACCAGGCGACAACATTCCATTGACTAAGACTGACAATTTTTTTGCCATCCGAAAAATTGCTGCCCTAATAAAACCGTAGGGCAACTTGAAATACCGAGATAGGCTTTTGTAGGGACCCCTCTCGTGGCCTCGTAGGTTCAAATGGATCATTCGCAGGTGCCACAAATTCTGAGTTAGGGCCCATCAAAGTTTGACAATTTTGAGCACTTAGGGCGCTCAAGGGACGCGCCGGTAGGGTATGACCCCGAGCATTCGATCGAGTGGGGGGGCAAAACAGGAGCATGCGTAGGGTAATTATGCCTAACTGGACATGTCAGAGTCGATGGTTCATCATCGCGACAAGA
>NW_026730842.1:0-4664 GCF_030272615.1 Cryptomeria japonica | reverse complement strand
CTTCTTCGATGCCTTGATCATAATGAATCTAACTCTGCCTTACATGACCTTCATGAGGGTATCTGTGGTACTATTCAAGTGGTCCTACTCTCTCCAAGAAACTTATGAGAATGCCATATTAATAGCCGACAATGAAAAGAGGGTCCTATCAATTTGCTAAGAAATGTCCTAAATATCAAATTCATTGCAACCTTATCCATGCACTAGCACAGGAGCTACAACTGTTCACCACATCTTGGCCTTTCTGTCAATGGGGACTTGATTTGGTAGGGAAATTTCATCCTTCTTCTTCAAATGGATATAAGTTCATTATCACCACAACGAAATATTTCACCAAGTGGTTTGAAGCAGTTCCGATGACCACTGTACCTAGAAAATAGATCTCATCATTCATCCTCAGCTATCTCATTTGCAGATATGGTATTCCTAGTTCCATTATCACAGGCAATAGATGTCCTTTCAAGAATCAAGATGTGGGAGAGCTATGTGAACAATTCAAAATCCAACATCGCTTCTCCATACCATACTACTCGCAGGCGAATGGTTAAGAAAAGGCATCAAATAAAACAATCCTAAAAATCTTCAAGAAGACAATAAATAATGTTGGAAAGGATTGGCATGTGCAAGTCAATATGGCACTTTGGGCCTACAGAACAAGCATTGACATACCTATAGGGACTACACCATATTCATTGGTGTATGGTTCAGAAGAAATTCTACCTCTGGAGATAGAAATCCCATCTCTCTGAGTATCTTTGAAGGACCTTATACTAGATGAGGAATATCGAGTAAATATGTTGCATAAACTAGATATTCTTGATGAAAAATGACAACACGCCTATGACCATTTCAAGGCATATGAGAAATGAATGTGTAGAATCTATAATCACAAAGTCATCTCAAGGGCTTTCAAAGTCGACGATCTCTTCCTAAAGGAAAATCCTAGAAATCAGCAAGATCGCGAAAAGAAAGGGAAGCTTGAACCTAACTGGTTGGGTCCCTTTGTCATCATATCAGTTGTCAATTTCAGGAGGGGACATGCTTTATGAATAAACCAACAAAATCCATTTGAATAAGTTCTACACTTGATTAATCCAATGCATGGTTCAAGTTCTACACTTGATTCATCCAATGCATGGTTCAAGGGAAAAATAAATAAAAAAATAAAAAAGAAAAAAATAAAAAATAAAAAATAAAAATAAAAATACAAAAAAATAAAAATAAAATCAAAAAGTGCAATAAAAACAAGTGGTGAAAACTTGGTAGTAGATGCTATTTGTGATAGAACAACTCCTCTATCTATCAATGCTCATATCTTTTATCCATCTAGTCTCCGCTAATAGCCATCTCTAGAACACTTGTACATGCAACATTATCTCGAACACACTTAGCGTAGTCATTGTCCTTGATTATCTAAAAAAATAGTGATCCATATCATATCCCACCATTACTTGGTGATCAACGTATATATCCACATCAACAAAATGTCTAGGACTGGGGGCAACATTCCTCTCATTCAAGCAACAAACAAGGATCGCAGCATACTAGGGAACCATTGTCAAAACTGCTCATCAGGCTAGAAAATAGGATCATTATCTAAATGCAAATTTAACACACACCACACACTAGATGATTTTGTGAATTGCAATTTGTTTACATTTTAGCATGAGGTTTTGACTATTTATATTTTGATTTTTGAATTATTAGATATCCTGAGCTACTCAAGGATGCACTTAGCTAGAGAAGCAACAAAGGAATCTAATATTTTCTTTAGTTTTTCTATCTATGAGGTAATCATTCATATGGTGCAAATTTGTCTCGAGACATGATTGGAAACATACCATTGAAGATATTTTCCACTTTGAGCATGCAAATGGTCAACTCTTGTCTGTTTTTATGCATGCAACACTCAGGTCGTCTTAGTTCAATTATACCTTGATGCTTGTGTCATCTTGAAATATCAAAATCCATGTAAGTTTTACTCAGGTCATTATGGTTAAATTGTACCATGATACTTGTATTAAAATTTCAACATATCAAAAGCTCAATGATGACAAAATGAGCACAACAAGCAACTAAATGAGAATGACAATGACAGAATTAAAGTAATCATTTAGCTGCATACAATTGCATTAAAGCTACATATCATTTTAAATTGCATTAAATTTCACATCATATTAATCTTTCATTAGATACATCTCACATCATTATCATCATCATACATCTCATTTTCAAGATACATCTCAGATCATCATTATTATCATACATCTCATTTTCAAGATACACTCACATCATCATCACTATCAAACTAAAATAAAATAAATACAATAAATACAAATTTCACTATCTTACATCTCATTTTCAAGATACATATCACATCATTTTCAAGATACATCTCACATCATTATTATTATCATACATCTCATTTTTTCAAGATACATGGGTAAGTGTACCAAGATGGTGAACAGAAAAGTGGCCACATGCAAAAAAAACTGAAAATTTCTCATAACCCGTGCGTGTTCTATGAAATTAAAAAATTGCTAGGCTTGGTCACACAAAGCCTAGCCAAAAATAAATAAAAAGACAAAAAAAATCCTCAAAAACCCGTACGAGTTTTGAGGAACATTATATTTAATAATAAAAAAACAAGTTCCTCAAAACCCCATACAGGTTTTTAGGAACAATTTCTCATAACCCGTATGGGTTTTGAGGAACAATTTCTCATAACCCATAGTGGTTATGCAAACCTAGAATTTTTCGCCTTAGTTCTGAATAAACCCATATTGGTTATGAAGAACTAGGAACCAAAGAGGAAGTGTGGAGAGAGAGAGAGAGAGAGGAGAGAGAGAGAGAGAGGAAGAGAGAGAGATGAGAGAGAGAGAGAGGAGGGGAGGGAGAGAGAGTTAGAGATAGAGAGAGAAGGGGATAGGAGGAGAGGGAGAGGGAGAGAGAGAGAGAGAGAGAGAGAGAGAGAGAGAGAGAGAGGGTGTAAATAGAATTAAGAGAGGGAGAGGAGGAGAGAGAGAGAGAGACAGAGAGAAAGAGATAGATAGAGACAGAGAGACATAGAGATAAGGGGATAGGAAGAGAGGGAGATAGATAGGGAAAGAAAGAGAAGGAGAGAGGGTGAGAATAAGATAAAAAGAGGGATGAGAGAGAGAGAGAGAGGAGAGAGAGAGAGAGAGAGAGAGAGAGAGAGAGAGAGAGAGAGAGAGACTAGGGAGATGGGGAGAGAGAGAGTAGGGTAGGAAGAGTAGGATAGAATAGGATAAGGAGAGGGGGAGGGAGAGTGTTAGAGATTAGAGATAGAAGGGGAGAGAGAGAGAGAGAGAGAGAGAGAGGGGGGGGGGGATAGAATAGGATAAGGAGAGGGGGTGAGAAAGCCAGTTAGAGAGAGAGTAGGGGGAGAGGGGGTAAGGTAGAGAATAGGGGATAAGAAGAGAGGGAGAGAATAGGATAAGGAGAGGGGGAGGGAGAGAGAGGAGATTTGGAGAGAGAGAGAGAGAGAGAGAGAGAGAGAGAGAGAGAGAGAGAGAGAGAGAGAGAGGGTAGGGGGTAGGAAGAGGGATAAAATAGGATAAGGAGAGGGGGAGGGACAAAGAGTTAGAGACAAAGAGAGAAGGGGATGGGAATAGAGGAAGAGAGATAGGGAAAGATAGATAAGGGAGAGAGGGTGAGAATAGGATTAAGAGAGAGAGAGAGAGAGAGAGAGAGAGAGAGAGAGAGAGAGACTAGGAAGATGGGGAGGGAGAGAGAGAGTAGTGGGTAGGAAGAGAGGGATAGAATAGGATAATGAGAGGGGGAGGGAGAGTGTTAGAGATAGAGATAGAAGGGGATAGGAAGAGAGTGAGAGAGATAGGGAAAGAAGGAGAAGGGAGAGAGGGTGAAAATAGGATTGAGAGAGAGAGAGAAGGGGATAGGAAGAGAGGGAGAGAATATGATAAGGAGAGGGGGTGAGAAAGACAATTAGAGAGAGAGTAGGGGGAGAGGGGTTAAGATAGAGAATAGGAGATAAGAAGAGAGGGAGATAAGGGTATTTGTACAAAGATGGTGGTTAGAAAAGCGGACACCACCCAAAAAAACATGGAAAAACAAGCAGTGCCTACGCGGTTTTAAAATTTGAAATTCCCACGTACGTGCTTAGGTTTGTTCTTCTCGATCCTAGAGAAGATAGTGAGTACGCACTGCATTTAGGAAAATGAGTGCGTACACTTTACACCTAGGAAAATGAGCGTGTACGCGCTAATAATCCAAATACAACTGCATACGCAGTGCCTGGTAAATTTTTTTAAAAAAAAAGCTAGGTCTCATTTACCCATGAATAGCGCATTTTTTTTCCATTTCCTCTCCTAAACCACAAACGGGGTGCTAGATTTGTCCTCCAAGCTATGGATCAAGGTTAGTTTTTGTTTATTTTTATCTTTCTTTCCTATTTGTTCAATTTGTTTTACATTTTGAATTTAATTTAATTAATTTTGATTAGTTTTTTCCATTTTTTATTTCAAAAACTAGATTCTTCTAATCCAGAACAAGAACAACCAAATGCATCTCCTGAAAACACACAAGAATAACCCCCCATTCCTCCTTTTGACCGCACACCCGAAACACAAGAGAAATTAATTAATTAGTTAGGACAAAATACACCTAAAATCAATAGACTAATT
>NW_026730841.1:0-4673 GCF_030272615.1 Cryptomeria japonica | reverse complement strand
TATTTTTGTCAATCCCTCTCTCGAATCAAGATTATTTAGAATGGCATCATCATCTACACCAGCAGATAGTCTTTTTATCACTGCCGAAGTTATGGAGTCAATGGGAATGAATACTATAGAGTCTTATAATGCATTATCTCAAGTACCACAAGGTGTTTTGATCAAAGGTGATTTGACAAGTTATATAGATTGAAAAATTGAGGATCTAGGGTCATTGACAATCTATTCTCAGCTTAAGTCTCTGTGTGATAAGAGTGGGAAGATCAAACCCGAATATATTAGGGTTTATGAAAAGGGTTTTCACAGTGTAGTCTATTTTCTTCAAGATTTTGAGGAAGAACATGTTAGGATTATCCTCAGTCATCTACATGGAGGGAAAATGTATCTTGATAGGTCTCACACCATCACAAAGGAATTTATTCATGCAGTAATAGGTTTCTGCCAAACCGGTGAAGTACCTAAGTTAAGGAAAATCTCAAAGGAGACTGTTATTGAGTTGACAAAGACCACTATTGATGGTCGTGCTATATCGGTCAATAACATTGCAGATCAAGGAGTCAAGTTTGCAACAATGGTTATTGGCTATCGGATATTTCTTTCCAGCTGGATGAACAGTGTACCATCTATTTTGTACATGCCGCCTACAGGATGATGAAAGAAGATACAGAATATGATCTGTGTGAGGTGATGCAAAGTCAATTGATTCTGAATCTAGAATCAATAAAAGACATTAGTCAGAAGTTTAAATATGGGAAACTTTTGATCGATCTATTTTTCTTCTTTCAAAATTTCATTCCAGAAATTGGTGATATACAATGGTCTAAGGATACACCAGTTACAACCCAAATGAAGAATAGCATAAAGGTTGTGAAGAACACTTTCTTAATTGCAATGAACAGGTATTTCAATGAATTCTAAAAGAAGATGAGCATGAGACTAAGGTTATCATATGAAGTGGTGAAACACTTTGAAAAAGACATCTGTTTCACTGTGACCATTGACTTTTGCATTATGGAGGCTATTGAATCAAGAGAAGAAGAAATTGAGGAAATGAGCTATGAAGTCAGTTATGACTTACTAATTGGTTATGCCGACAACCTTTGGGCATCTCCTAAGGACACAAAGAAAAAAAGATTGGGCACTTATCAGGAAAGGATTGCATCAGCACAACCCAGTAGTGTCAAAGGAAAAAAGAAGAAAGATGAGCAAACAACTTATGTATCCACCGATACGAGCGTAACTAGAAGTGTTGCTATGAAAATAGGATTAGTGGACAATAAAGAAATCATGTTAGTAAACTTTTAACCATAAGAATAACATGAAAATAAATCCATTTCAAAAGCATATCAAGAAAGATTAGTAACAAAGCAAATAGGAAAATAAAGAACTAGACAACTCTAATACTCCCCCCTATGCTTGATGATGTTAGATCTTCCTTTTTCCTCTCCTCTCCAAGTCCCAAATGAGTGTAGCTCTCAACTTTTAGCACTATCCATGGATTGCATTTGAAGATTCAAGATGGTTGTAAATGAAAAATAAATGATTATGCAAGTGTAAAATTTTTTCTATGAGAAAGCTCCTAATATCTATGTGAATTTCACTATAATAACAATCTCTAAATGCTCTCCAATCCTTCTTTTTGCTTGGGGAATGAGGTCCTTTTATAGAGAAAAATGTTGATTGAATGACTAAGATTGAGTGGGCTTGTGAAGGGTTAAGATTGATGGGTTTGGGATCCATGTGATGGCTTTCAGCCCAATCCCATGATGACAAGTGTCAACATGAGAGGGCTTGAGAGGAGAGAGAAGGATCATTTAATGCCTGAGGAGACATGAGGGTAATCTCATGTGGGCTGGCTTATTGGATAAATCTATCATCCAAGGGATAAAACCTTGTGCAAGAGTAAAAGGGATAACCATGGTCAAAGCAATGAATGATTGAAGAGACCCATGGGTTAAAGGATGGTTGAGTTAGAGAGAAAGTCTCTACCCAAAGGTTAGATTTGAGTTAACCATTTATGGTCTTGTAAGAGCCTTTAATGGTTATTGAAGACTTTTGATGTTAGCTTGTTGGAGACACAAAGCCTTAAATGGTTATTGATGACTTTTGGGTTATTTTGAGAAGTGACCTATCTTAAGGGATGTTCAAATGATTAGAGAGGGGGATTAGGTTAATTAGAAAACCCATACGGGTTTTGAGGAACTTTTGGTTTTTTAAATTATTTTTCTCTAGGCTTGGTGTTACCAAGCCCAACACATTTTTGAATTTTTAGAACCTACACGGGTTATGTAAAGTTTAATTTTTTTGGGCATGTGGCCACTTTTCTGTTCACCATCTTGGTGCCCTTACCCCTCTCACAAGTTGACACAACATATCAATTGTCTACAATGCAGATTATCTAATATACTAGTAGATATGTTTATGGGTGGACAACTCTCTTGTTTGCACACCTGTGATATCCTTGATGACACCATGCCATCAATATCTAACAGTTATGCAACTATGACAACACCACTCACCATCTGCATTTTGGTAACTCCATGTTTGTAACAACAGACTCACTTGCATCCTTCTTCATCTGACCGATTCTCCTCTCAATCGGATTGTCAAGATGACAAACTCATAATCTCAAATCTTCCTTCTCTATCCCGATATAACATCTTGACTTCACTTGCTGATCTGGTGTACATCTTTGATCTCATACTCAGGAGGCTTCTTCATCATCCACATTAGTCATCTAGTCTTTGCTTACTTTGATTGTCTTACCCCAAAGAGTTATGAAGCATGCCATGTATTTTGTGGGATAAGAAAAGTATCACCACTTACCAGTAGGAGTAGATGGACATTTGCACTTGTTCTGCCAATCACCGGTGGGAAAGGATCTATGTCACCTGCCAGTATTAATGTGACATCCCTGAGGAGTAGATGCATCTTCAACTTGACATATGACTCGGTAAATTTCCCATATGTCATCCTTGCTCACTGAAGAAGCACACTCTTTGTCAATCTTCTCTTGATCCAGTGGAAAACTTGCTAGTTGACATGATACAAGCATACTGGTTGCACTGCTGACTCTTCATTAGTTCAAACAACAACAAACACTACCGGTCACAAGCTTGCCGGTTCAAATCACTCACCAGTGACTCTAAATTTATCACGGTTGGCTTCATTGTCCATACTACTAATTGATATTCATGACAGTTATACCAGTCGACATCAATGACTGCATATCAACTATTCTCCCATACCGGTTGTACTGCTATACCAGTACCAAGAAATGCAGGTTGACATCAATGACAACATAATGTCAACAAAGGACACATTAGATGACCCATAACGACACCTAAGGAGTCATATGGTGTCCTAAGGGCTCATAAGACACTGTATGACCCCACTTAACACCATATGACCCTTTAGGAGCATATGCTCTCTTTACAATAAGCAGTGCATACACAGTGTTAAAGCTAAAATAGTGTGTACGTGCTTCTACTTATGTTTAAAATGTGGGTGTGTGTATACATATATGTATATGTATACTATGTAAAATATGATATTTCATATATATATGTATATATAACATTTATATATATATATAATGTATTATATATTATATAATAATATATAATATATTATATATATATGCACACACATATATGTGTGTATGTATGTGCATTGCCTTTTGATATTTTATGTGTATTATCTGTATATGTGTATGTATGTATATTGATATATATTGTCTTTTGATATCTTATTGTATTGTATTCCTCTCTCCCTCTCTCTCACTCTCTCCTTAGGACCCCACATAACACCTAATGACCTCTTCAGACCATGTATGATATCTCAAGGGTTCAAATGGTGTCTTTAAGGGGTCATATGGTGTGTGTAACACATGTGTGCCTCAATTTAGGACCTCACATGACCCCCTAATCACAATCAATTGACATGCCTTCCTCTTCCCCCATCTCCCTCTCTCTCTCTCTCTCTCTCTCTCTCTCTCTCTCTCTCTCTCTCTCTCTCTCTCTCTCCCCCTCTAGGCCCCACATAACACAACATGACCCTTTATGAGAATATGATGTCCTAAGGGGTCATACGGAGTCTTGAGGTCGTAAGATGAACCATTATTATAAGTATAAAAAAATTAGTGCCAATACTGTTTACCAAAATTTGACACCTAAGGAGGGTCTTATAGTGTCCTAAGGGGTCATAGAACACCATATGACCCCTTAGAACACTATACGAACCATAATGACAACCATATGGTAGTGGTAGGACACAATAATGACCCCTAAGAACACATTACATGACCCATAACAACACCTAAGGGTTCATATGGTGTCCTAAGGGGTCATAGGATAGTGTATGACCCAACATATTACCACATGACCCTTTAGGAATATATGATGTCCTAAGGGGTCATACGGTATCCTAAGGTGACAAGATAAACCATTATTACAAGTATAAAAAGTGAGTACCAATATTGCTTAAAAGAATTGCAAACCAACATGCTCCCCCTCTCTCCCTTCCTCCATACCCCATTCCTCTCTCTCTTCTTCTCTTCTTTCTCTGCCTCTCCACTCTTTCTCTCTCCCTACCCCCTTTATTTCCCTTACTTTATATTATTTTTATTGCAATTAGGTCTGCCATTTAGTGGTCACCATTTGGATGAACAGTAG
>NW_026730840.1:0-4714 GCF_030272615.1 Cryptomeria japonica | reverse complement strand
AAAGGCACAACAAGGTTTCAAGACACAAGTCCCAATTCTCAAGCTGATAGCGTCAAAACATAATTTTGATGTACATCATGCTCTAAGAACCTCATTTCGGAGGTTGTGTCTTGAAAGCCCTGATTTTGGAACATCAAAATCAATGTTTTGAGGCACAACAAGGTTTCAAGAAGCAAGTCCCTATTCCAGAGCCTGTAGCGTCAAAATTCCATTTTGACGCACATCATTCTCTTAGAAGCTCATTTAGGAGCTTGTGCCTCGAAAGACCCAGTTTTGGAGCATCAAAATCAATGTTTGGAGGCACAACAAGGTTTCAAGATGCAACTCTCTATTACAGAGCCTATAGTGTTAAAACTTGATTTTGATGCACATTGTGCTCTTAGAACCTCATTTCGGAGCGTGTGGCTCAAAAGCTCCAGTTTTTGAAACATCAAAATCAATGTTTAAAGGCACAACAAGGTTTCAAGACACAAGTCTCGATTCTCAAGCTGATAGTTTGGAGACACAACAAGGTTTCAAGACACAAATTCCAATTCCAGAGTCGGTAGCATCAAAACACAATTTTTATGTACATTGTGCTCTTAGAACCTCATTTCAGCACTTGTGCCTTGAAAGCCCTGATTTTGGAACATCAAAATCAATGTTTTGAGGCACAACAAGGTTTCAAGAAGCAAGTCCCTATTACAGAGGCTGTAGCGTCAAAATTCCATTTTGACACACATCATTCTCTTAGAAGCTCATTTTGGAGCTTGTGCCTCAAAAGACCCAATTTTGGAGCATCAAAATCAATATTTGGAGGCACAACAAGGTTTCAAGATGCAAGTCCCTATTCGAGAGTCAATAGCTTCAAAATCTGATTTGGGGCACATGTACATAAAAATGGTGTGTTTTGATGCTACCGACTCTGAATTGGGACTTCTGTCTTGAAACCTTGTTGTGCCTCCAAACACTAATTTTTTATGCTGCAAAGATGAGGCTTTTGAGGCACATACTCTGAAATGAGGTTTAAAGAACACCATGTTTGTCAAAATTATGTTTTGACGCTATCAGCTTGGGAATTAGGACTTGTGTCTTGAAACCTTGTTGTGCCTTTAAACATTGATTTTGATGTTTGGAAAGTGGAGCTTTTGAGCCACACGCTCCGAAACGAGGTTCTAAGAGCACTATGTGCATCAAAATCAAGTTTTGACACTACGGGTTCTGGAATAGGGACTTGTGTCTTGAAGCCTTGTTGTGCCTCCAAACATTGATTTTGGTGCTCCAAAACTGGGTCTTTCGAGGCACAAGCTCTGGAATGAGCTTTTAAGAGAATGATGTGCGTTAAAATGGGATTTTGACACTACAGGCTCAGGAAGAGGGACTTTCTTCTTTAAACCCTTTTGTGCCTCAAAAGATTGATTTTGATGTTCCAAAATCAGGGCTTTCAAAACACAGCCTCCGAAATGAGGTTCTAAGAGAACGATGCACATCAAAATTTTGTTTTGACAATACCGACTCTGAAATTGAGAATTGTGTCTTGAAACCTTTTTGTGCCTCCACACACTAATTTTTATGCTCCAAAAATGAGGTTTTTGAGGCATGACCTACGAAATGAGGTTCTAAGAACACTATGTTTTCTAAAATCACGTTTTGACGCTATCAGCTTGAGAATCGGGACTTGTGTCATGAAACCTTGTTGTGCCTTTAAACATTGATTTTGATGTTTTGAAACTAGAGATTTAGAACCACACGCTTCGAAATGAGGTTCTAAGAGTATGATGTGTATCAAAATCAAGTTTTGACACTACGGGCTCTGGAATAGGGACTTGCATCTTGAAAGCTTGTTGTACCTCCAAACTCCAATTTTGACGCTACTAGCTCCAGAATATGGACTTGCATCCTGAAACCTTGTTGTGCCTCCAAACATCTATTTTGATGCTCCAAATATGGGGCTTTTGAGGCACAATTTCTAAAACAGGGTTCTAAGAGAACAATGTGCATCAAAATTGAATTTTGATGCTACTGGCTCTAGAATCAGGGCTTGCATCTTGAAACCTTGTTGTGCCTCAAAAAAATAATTTTGATGCTCTGAAATAGGGGCTTGCATCTTGAAACCTTGTTGTGCCTCAACCAAAACTGGGTCTTTCGAGGCACAAGCTCCGAAATGAGCTTCTAAGAGAATGATGTGCGTCAAAATGACATTTTGATGCTACAGGCTCCGGAATAGGGATTTTCTTCTTGAAACCAATTTTGATGCTTCGAAACTGAAGATTTTGACCCATAGGTTCCAAAATCAGGCCTTTCAAGGCACAAGCTCCGAAATGAGGTTCTAAGAGCATGATGTACATCAAAATTGCATTTTGACGCTACCGAATCTAGAATTGGGACTTGTGTCTTGAAACCTTATTGTGCCTCCAAACACTAATTTTAATGCTAAAAAAATGAGGGTTTTGAGGTACAACCTCCAAAATGAGGTTCTAAGAACACCATGTTTCTCAAAATTGTGTTTTGATGCTATCAGCTTGAGAATCGGGACTTGTGTCTTGAAACCTTGTTGTGCCTTTAAACATTTATTTTGATTCTCCAAAACTGGGTCTTTCGAGGCACAAGCTCTTAAATGAGCTTGTAAGAGAATGATGTGCATCAAAATGGAATTTTGATGCTAGAGGCTAGGGAATAGGGACTTGCTTTTTGAAACCTTGTTGTGCTTCAAAACATTACTTTTGATGTTCGCAAATCAAGGCTTTCAAGGGACAAGCTCCGAAATGAGGTTCTAAGAGCACCACGTATAGCAAAATTGCGTTTTCACGCTATTGACTCTGGAAATGGGACTTGTGTCTTGAAACCTTGTTCTGCCTCCAAACACTAATTTTTATGCTCCAAAAATGAGGCTTTTGAGGCACGACCTTCGAAATGAGGTTCTAAGAACACCATGTTTGTCAAAATCGTGTTTTGACACTATCAGCTTCAAAATCGGGACTTGTGTCTTGACACGTTGTTGTGCCTTTCAAACATGGATTTTGATGTTTTGAAACAGGAGCTTTCGAGCCACACGCTTCGAAACGACGTTCTAAGAGCACAATGTGCGTCAAAATCAAGTTTTGACTCTACGGGCTCCAAAATAGGGACTTGCATCTTGAAAGCTCATTTCGGAGCTTGTGCCTCAAAAATCCCTATTCGGGAGCCTGTAGCGTCAAAATGTCATTTTGACGCACATCATTCTCTTAGAAGCTCATTTCGGAGCTTGTGCCTCGAAAGACTCAGTTTTGGTGCATCAAAATCAATGTATGGAGGCACAACAAGGTTTCAAGATGCAAGCCCCTGATTCAGAGCATCAAAATTATTTTTTTGACACACAACAAGGTTTCAAGATTCTATTTTGATGCACATTGTTCTCTTAGAACCCTGTTTTAGAAATTGTGCCTCAAAAGCCCCAGCTTTGGAGTATCAAAATAGATGTTTGGAGGCACAAAAAGGTTTCAGGATGCAAGTCCTGATTCTGGAGCCAGTAGCGTCAAAATTGGTGTTTGGAGGCACAAGAAGCTTTCAAGATGCAAGTCCCTATTCAAGAGCCCATAGTGTCAAAACTTGATTTTGATACACATCATGCTCTTAGAACCTCATTCCGAAGTGTGTGGTTCTAAATCTCTAGTTTCAAAACATCAAAATCAATGTTTAAAGGCACAACAAGGTTTCACGACACAAGTCCCGATTCTCAAGCTGATAGCGTCAAAACGCGATTTTAAAAAAACATAGTGTTCTTAGAACCTCATTTCGTAGGTCGTGCCTCAAAAACCTCATTTTTGGAGCATAAAAATTAGTGTGTGGAGGCACAAAAAGGTTTCAAGACACAAATCTCAATTTCAAAGTCGATATTGTCAAATCAAAATTTTGATGTGCATCCTTCTCTTAGAACCTCATTTCGGAGGCTGTGTTTTGAAAGCCCTGATTTTGGAACATCAAAATCAATCTTTTGAGGCACAAAAGGGTTTAAAGAAGAAAGTCCCTCTTCCTGAGCCTGTAGTGTCAAAATTTCATTTTAACGCACATCATTCTCTTAGAAGCTCATTCCAGAGCTTGTGCCTCGAAAGACCCAGTTTTGGAGCACCAAAATCAATGTTTGGAGGCACAACAAGCTTTCAAGACGCAAGTCACTATTCCAGAACCCATAGTGTCAAAACTTGATTTTGATGCACATCGTGCTCTTAGAACCTCGTTTCGGAGCGTGTGGCTCAAAAGCTCCACTTTCCAAACATCAAAATCAATGTTTAAAGGCACAACAAGGTTTCAAGACACAAGTCCTAATTCTCAAGATGATAGTGTCAAAACATAATTTTGAGAAACATGGTGTTCTTTGAACCTCATTTCAAAGTTTGTGCCTCAAAAGCCTCGTCTTTGGAGCATAATAAATTAGTGTTTGGAGGCACAACAAGGTTTCAAGACACAAGTCCCAATTCCAGAGTCGCTAGCATCAAAACACACCATTTTTATGTACATGTGCCCCAAATCAGATTTTGACGCTACTGACTCTAGAATCGGGACTTGCATATTGAAACCTTGTTGTGCCTCCAGCGTCAAAATTCTATTTTGACGCACATCATTCTCTTAGAAGCTCATTTCGGAGCTTGTGACTCGAAAGACTCAGTTTTGGAGCATCAAATCAATGTTTGGAACCACAAGAAGGTTTCAAGATGCAAGTCCCGATTCTAGAGTCAATAGCGTCAAAATCTGATTT
>NW_026730839.1:0-4722 GCF_030272615.1 Cryptomeria japonica | reverse complement strand
AATTAAATGTTCATTTAATTGGCTAATTATTCCTCTTTTTTGTGAATTAATTAATAAATGACAAATTATTAATTAATTTACCTAATTTTTCTAATTTTCCATCATTTCTAATTTTCCTATATTCTAATTTGTCAAATTCAATTTCACCTAATTAATTTCTCTCTAGTCTCTCCCTATTTTTGTGCTTCGGTGGAAGCATGAATTTCTCATGCGTCATACTTTTGGCATAGCAAGATGTCATAAGCCTCTAGTCCTCTAACCTTTGCATTGGCAATATGTCATAATTCATGACATAGAAGGTGTCATAACCTTCTTCTTTCCACTCAATTTTCCCATTTTGAAATCAATTGCCTCTAATATCCATTTCATGCTAATCTTGTCTTTTCTCCAATTTTTCTATAAATTGGATGATTTTTCTTCAATCAAGGGTAATTACTTTGTCGAAATAATCACTTTGTCAAAACAATCACATTTCGAGTACTCTTGCGCCATAATCTTGTCTATTTGCTTTCATCTCATGTGTATGCACTTGAAGGTGAGATCCACAAACAAAGGCTATTTGGAGAGGAAAGAAGAACAATGGAGCCGCATGAAGGAAGCAATCATATCTACGTTTGGTTTGCATAGTCTTTAGTTTTGAATGTTTTGTCTTTATGTCTTTATTGAGTGTGTTTAGGATAGATCATTACATTTAAGCTTTTGTGATTGAGCTATGATTAATGTTTATATTGCTGTGATGATTTCCAGATTTCCTAGCTACACATATATTATATATTATATGTATATACACATTATATATTACATATATTATATATAGAATATCATATTATACAATAGTACATACGTGCTATTTATAGTAAAAAGAGTGCGTACGCGGTGCTTACACCATTAGTACCCCATACGCACTTTTTAAACTTGTAGTACCTCATACGTTCTTTTGACTATTTAGGCTTGGAAATAGGCATGGATCATATTTTTATGAGGGTAGTGAACACGAGTTTGGAAATAATTATGTTGAGAAAAAAAGATACGAGACAGTGAAATATACTTTGAAGAGTGGAGGTGAAGGTTCTAGATGCGAATTAGTCTCAAGAGAAGTGAGCATTGCTGATTTTATTTTGGATTTTAAGGAAAATCTTTTCTGCAAGTATGCAAGGCACACCCATAGGTCTCAGTGGTTGGATCAACAGTTCAGAATGTGTAAGAACTCTTTCCCGATTGGCACTATTGTATCGATGGTTGATTTTGCAGAGAACTATACATTGCAACCACAGAATGAGGTACAGTCTCAGTACTACAATTCAGTCCAGATTGCTATTTTTGTTCACATTACATATAGACACGCTCCTGATAGTACAGAAGAGGACAGGAAGATAATCAGGGAATATCATTTTTATATGAGTGATGATAGATCACACTCCTCCGAGTATGTGCAACATTCTTTCGAGATTTTTTTTGAGTTCTTGCATGAGAAAGATATTACAATTGATCGACATATAATACGGTTAGATAACTGTATGGGTCAATTCAAGAATGCCCGTATGTTTTATTGGTTGAGTAGAATGCCTGTGGAGAGGCATATACCTCATATTTGGTGTTTTTTTGAGGTAGGGCATGGGAAGGGAGAGCATGATGGAGCAGGTGCGTGTTTGAAGAGAGCTCTAGTTAAGGAGCAATTGAGGATTTCAGGTGCAAATTTATCTGATGCACATTCTATTGTTGATTGGTGTAGTTGAACATTGTCACATGGAGGTACTCTTGATTCAGCAGTGAGAAGATTCTTTTGGTTGGTTGAGGAGGGAACAGTGGGAGATAGATTGGATTGTCAAACAATTAAAGATTCTTCAAAGATGCATTCATTTCTCAGCTCAAATGCATGTACATGGACCATTTGGACACAAGCATTGGCTTGTTTTTGTCAAAGTTGTGTTCGGTGTGATTGGGATCAGTGTGAGTCAAGTGAGTGGGTTGATACATGGGTTCCCCACTATCTAACTCCTTTATCTCAAACAATATCCTTGTCAAACGATGACCTGGAAAGTTCACTTGAGTATGATCGTCTATCAGATCTTGTACAGCCAGGACATGTTTTTGCAGTTGTGGGAACCTGGTTGCGAACATACATGATTAGAAAGAATGGCATACCTGCATTTGAAGACTATGAGAGACACAAAACCATTATAATATATTCACACCTTATTATAGCTACAAACGTCAAGTTGTTGAAGCATCAAGCAAAACCGAAGACCAAAGAGCTATGGACAATGACTACTGCTGATCATGAAGCAATACTAAATACTCTTAAACAAAGAGATGACCCTTCAGGCACACTTGAGTAGTAGGTCTTTAATGGTTCCTTATTTTTTTATTATCATGCATTTCATTTCGAACAATGATCATTAAACCTTAATGATCAAGTTTGTTACGTGTATATTAAGGATGTCTTGAAAATGCAGGTCTATTGATGAACATTTTTTTTTGGCAACATGGTTTTTGAATGCACATAGCAGGTACACGATATAATCAGAAGGGACATATTTTTGCAACACGACTTATTATCATGCATTTGATGAGTTTTACAATTTTTGATGATATAATTATCGCAAAACCTTTATGCTCATGCAAGTCTTTATTGATGATATACAATAGTACATCACATTATGATTTTTGATGATATACAGGTTCATGCTAGATCATTCGCCATTGACAAGACCCTCTCTTAGTGGTGGTACATATTTTTTTGTGCATTATTGAGATAAAATTTTGTGCATAAACATTAAGTCAAGTGAATGTATTGCTATTTAGAAATGACCATATCTACCATCATCTTCAACCATGGAGAGAAATATAGTGAGAAGGGCTTTAATCAACATGCGTCTTTCTTCACAGTTATGCTTGTATACTTTGCAGAGAAACTGGTAAGTTTCGCAATTATACAATCTTGTGCGTCTTAAAAATGTTTGAAATGATCTATTTATAATTTGCCAAACTAATTTGTATTAAGTGTTATAATTTGTTTCTTGTAGCACATTCATTCCGCATAAAAAGGTTACTTATTTTGGTCTTCATTTATATGCAGGCTTTGCTGTACGTAAGCTTTTCTCTTAGGACATGAGGATGTCTAATGCAGATGAAGTGGGATGTTGTATTTGTATATGGATGTGAATTGATGTAACATTGTTATGATGATATACAATGTCCATGAGAAAATTCGTTTAGTTATATTGATGATAATGTCCATGTATCTGTACATGAGTACATTGGTGTAGTTGTATTGATAATGAAAAAAAAAAACATGTTTGCATATCCCTTCATGGATCGAGTAGGGTATATGACGCCGGTAGGGTATGACCTCGAGCGTTAAATTGAGTAGGGGGGCAAAATAGGATCATGCACAGGGTAATAATGCCTAACTGGACATGTCAGAGTAGACAGTTCATCATCGCGGCGAGCAAAACAAGAAATCGACCACTCAACAACATTCGATTGAGTGAGACTGACGATTTTTTTGCCAAGAGAAAAATTGCTGCCCTAATAAAACCGTAGGGTAAATTGAAAAACTGAGATAGGCTTTTGTAGGGACCCCTCTCATGGCCCTGTAGGTTCAAACGGATTGTTCGTAGGCACCAGGGATTCTGAGTTAGGGCCCGTCAAAGTTTGATAATTTTGAGCACTTAGGGTGCTCAAGGGACGACGTCGGTAGGGTATGATCCCAAGCGTTGGATTGAGTGGGGGGGCAAAATAGGAGCATGCTTAGGGTAATAATGCCTAATTAGACATGTCAGAGCTGACGGTTCATCATCACGATGAGAAGAACGAGAAATTGGCCATGCGACAACATTTGATTGAGTTAGACTGACGATTTTTTTGCCAAAAGAAAAATGCTACCCTAATAAAACCATAGGGCAACTTTAAAAACTGAGATAGGCTTTTGTAGGGACCCCTCTCTTGGCCCTGTAGGTTCAAACGGATCATTCATAGGTGCCACAGATTCTGAGTTAGGGCCCATCAAAGTTTGACAATTTTGAGCACTTAGGGCGCTCAAGGGACGACACCGGTAGGGTATGACCCTGAGCGTTGGATCAAGTGGGGGAGAAAATAGGAGAATTCATAGGGTAATAATGCCTAATTGGACATGTTGGAGCTAATGGTTCATCATCGCGACAAGCAGAACAAGAAATTGGCCACAAGACAACATTCGATTGAGTGAGACTGACGATTTTTTTGCCAACTGAAAAATTGCTGCCCTAATAAAACCGTAAGGCAACTTGAAAAACCAAGATAGGCTTTTGTAGGGACCCCTCTTGTGGCCCCGTAGGTTCAAATGGATTGTTTGCAGGTCCCACGGATTTCAAGTTAGGGTCCATCAAAGTTTGACAATTTTGAGCACTTAGGGCACTCAAGGGACGACGTCGGTAGGGTATGACCCCAAGCGTTGGATCGAGTGGGGGGGAAAAATAAGAGCATGCGTAGGGTAATAATGCCTAACGGGATATGTTGGAGCCGACGGTTCATCATCACGACGGGCAGAACAAGAAATCGGCCACGCGACAACATTCGATTGAGGAGATTGACGATTTTTTCGCCAACCAAAAAATTGCTGCCCTAATAAAACCTTGAGTGTTCGACCGAGGTGGGGGGGAAAATAGGACCATGCATAGGGTAATATTGAATTGTATCAAGTATTTTTAATTAAATGAATTGTATTGTATTGTTCATTAA
>NW_026730838.1:0-4725 GCF_030272615.1 Cryptomeria japonica | reverse complement strand
CCAAGTTGACACACTTTGGGGCCTTAAGGCTTATTACATTGCCTAGGCCTAATCAATAGGCCTTCAAACACACACATTGCACCTTCTATTCCTAAGCATAAACATGAATCAAAATGATGTAGACACGTGCCAAAATGAAGTAGACATATGTCTTGGTGCTCCTGCACCAATCACACAACCAACACATGGAATACCCAAGTTTCCTCTTGAATCACCATCAAAATTGATCTTCACCCATCCTTTTTTCTGGTCTTACCCAAACAATGTCAAAGACACCACAACCACTAGGATTTTCTTTAGAAATCCCTTTAACAGACCATGATATAATTCTATTATTAATTTTACTTAGAATTCTACAAAAAATCTACCTTCAAAATATTATTTCTACTATAAAAAGTTTGTTGATGCTACTACTATGTATAATATCATAATTTCTACAAAAATTATTACTTAAACTTTGTTCGTTCTATTCTTGAAAAGGTTAGTACTACCACAACCCTATAATATTCCTTGCAAATAATTTTATATGAGAACTAGAAATTCTTTAAACATTAAAACTTATCTTTGTTAAAATATGGAAATTGTTCTAACAATTACAAAGTAATTAATTGAATGATCACACCCAGAATGCAAATAACTTTATACAAACTAATAAATAAATAAGTACTCAGATTTATAAAATTAATATCAATTTATTTGCTACCATAAAATGGTTGTATACAACAAACAACTTCTGCAAACATCATTTCAAAACTGGAAGCAAAACGGTGCAAGTAGGCACTATTGATCAACACAAGTTCAAAATAAACTTCTTCAAACTCTATATTGGGACCTTCAAATTTTGGAGCCCCTAACGAGAAAGTTGATTGTAACACTCAGAAACACAACTGAAATTTTCTCCCAAAGTTTAAAAACCCTTATTGTATATTTATTTCCCATGTTTTTATTGACCCGTTATATCTCTACGTTACCATTTTCCTCGTCGTCTTGTGAAGGTTGTTTGTTATATCTAACAAAGTTGGCAGGGTAGCATCATTTTATAACCCTCACCATAGTACCACGCTCGTCAACACTCCAAGCTTGAGTAGTCTTGCAGTGGAGCAGTAAAACTGTTAACCCACACTATTTACATGGCAAGGGATGAAGTTGTCATGTGACTTAGCGGTAAGGATGAGGTGGCAATTTGAGTTAGCCCTTTCCATCCCACAAAGGGAAGGGAAATCATTTAGAGGACGGTTGTGGTATCACAGTGTACACATTTGAGCTTACCGCTAGCCCGCTACTAAGACAAAAATGATTTACAATATTGTTGTGGATGGGTGGTGAACCTACTGAGCCACAAATGTTGCAAGACTTGTTAAAAGGATGGTTGCAGGAGAGCAGTAAAGGCATCTATTGTTACCATAGCCCCATGGGAACCAAAGGGAGAATATTTCATAGGTAAAGGCAAAGTAAAAATTACAAGAAATATTTGAAAAGGGGAGAAAACATAGTGTTGAAAGAAGTCATCCCTCTGCCCTGCAAGAGAAAAATCAAAGAGCATATTGTGATGCGAGATAGAGGGAGAACTTGGATAGAAGGAAGTTCTTCCCCTTTTCCTTGTGTGTGAGACAAAGAAGAAGAATAGAACTCAAGGGATGGAGGGGTGAAGTAATAAGGGAATAAGTGTTCCCCTCTACCTCGTGACAAATAATAGAATGAGAAAAGGAAGGTGACAAGGACAAAAGACTACTCAATCAACAAACATCGAGGCAAGAAAGACCAAATCATGATCGTCCAAGGTGCATGGATGGCAAGACCAATGCTTAGATTCAAATGTGAGCATGACTACCTAATTCAAACTATTCGCATCAAATGCATCAATGTGGAAATGACCGCAATTGGCTATAAATCAAGAGCAATAAATTTGAAGATCAAAGCATCATTTTTTCACCTTGAATCCAACAATCTAAGGGAGGTAGAGCTTATCGGTCATCAAAGTGGTGTAACACATCATTGTGCCATGTCAAAAGATTCATATAGCAACATTTTATAGAATGAAGACAATTATATTTACTTTTTTCTCTAAGAGTGCAAATATAGTTTGTCATGTGTGATCACAAAAAGATACTATAACATATTCTTGCTTAGAAAAATAAAATTTTGACATGTCAGCAATTGGGTCGAGGCTTGTTTTGTTCCCTTCTTTTTTATAAAATGGAATTCAAGGCCAATTGCAATGGGTTTTGAACTTTGGAATTTCAAGAAATAGAATAGAAAAATGTTTACCTTAGGGCTGTAATTTCTTCAGTAGAATGAATGCGTAATTCTTATTGTAGTGCCGATTAGTTTTGAGCAGATAGCAAAAGTATTGCAGAAAATTGTCTCTATATTTAATTATGGAATTTCACATGAATTGATAATACCAAGGGTATTTATATTTGTCACTACAATTTCCTTGTAGTTGTGTGGTTTGTGTATGAGTTTCCTTCAAGGAAGGAATTAAATTCTTTATGCAAATTAATGTGGGTTTGAGAATATAATATGGATCTGTAAGTATGATTTCTATAATAGCATGCGAGGTTGCATTAATGTTAGGCATTAGTGTCAAAGGGGCCACTAATTGGGAGTAATTTGTTGATTGAATTTGCATTTAGGATCCAATATTTGACTCCACACCCAAGGATTAGGCACTAATTTATGAAATTTCTCATATCTGGTTCAACAACATTTAAATTTTTTAAAGTCTCTTTTAAATTTATGTTTGTAGGAGTTAGGATAGAGTAGGAATTATTCTCAGTTGTAGTCCAAATGTTAAATAACCAAGAATAGAGCCAATTTTAAGGTTGATAACATTTGCTTTGGTAAAATTCCATTGAGAATAATCTACTATATTGCCTAGAATTTGTTGAAGATCATAAAGTATTGTAAAGGGAAACCCCCCTAGGTTTAGCAGAGCCTGAAGTGTAGAGGATTTTAACCTTTTGGTTAAATCTTGTTCTTTGGCCACTAACCTAGAGTTTTGTGGATTAAGATTGGCTATTTTATATATAGGAAATTTTGGACAAATAGTTGGAAACACCAACACTCTACACATGAAACTAAACTAATAAATAATAGAAAATTACATTTTTAAAGTATTAAACCAATGTACTCAAGGCTTCCATATAGTTATACAACAAATAGTATATTCAAAACTCAAATTGCAACTTCAAACCCTTGCTTGTAACTTGTCAAAACTAATATAAATCTCTCCAAATTTGTATTATATGACCTTAGCAATTGGAAAGAGGGTATGAATAGAAAAATTTTAAAAACCCACATCCATACACCCAACAATAGCTTTTAAAAACCAAAATTCAAGTGAAAGTAATAAAACTACAAAATCACACTTGTAAGCCAAACAACTTCAAACCCTTGCCTGCAATTTGTCAAAACTTGTAGAAATCTCTCCAAATTTGCATTATATGACCTTAGCATTTGGAAAGAGGGTATGAATAACAAAAAACAAAAAACCCACATCCATACACCCAATAATAGATTATACAAATCAAAATTCAAGTGAAAGTACTAAAACTGCAAAATCACACATATAAGCCAAAATATTGAAAATTGTTGAAACTACCAAATCTGTTAAGTACAATGGTAGCCTCTAGATGAGATTAATCTCAACAACCCTCAACCTCACAACCTTATATCACTTGGAAACTATGATAATCCCACTCAAAGAGTCTCCTTCTCCACTAGTTTATCAACCACTAAAGAAAAAATTGAACACAAAATGCTCCACAAGATAAATTGCCAAAAGATGTCAATAGTAAAAGCTTTCTAACTTATATAAAAGTTGAGGTGCAAGTCCAAACATCCAAAGAGAACAAAATAAATATTAATTAAATATATTTTCAAATATTTTATGTCAAAATGAAAAGCGAGATAATCTCAAAAAAATAGGAAAAGAATGGCGGAGCGATGCGGGAGGTCCAGTTTCAGGAAGCACGAGGGCTTCCTCTACAGAGGAGGAACTGGATATAGATGGTCGTTCAGTAGGAACATTAACCATGGATGGAATAACAAGTTTCAGAAGTAGAATATTCAAAAAAATTGGACATGGAAGGATCCGGGGATTTTGAAGGGGTGGAATAGATCGAGGGATCGCAGGATCAACCCTCCTAGGGCGCAAAAGGAGGGTGTTTTTCGAGGTTTTTGGGATATCTTCTCTAGTGTGAAAGTGGATTTCAGAACGGTTCAGGAGAAATTTTGGCGGCCAAAACTTTCCTCTGAGGCAGCAAAGGTTTTAGAGGTAAACCCTAATACAGAAGTTAGTAGAGTGTTGTCTGTAGAGTTATCAAATGAAGCATGGAAGGAGTCGCTTAGTTTTTTGACTGACAAAGCTCTTTTTGTAAAATGGGGAGGAATGTGGCTAGCTTTTTCCAAATTTAGGGATTGGTGCAACAAGAATTGGGGGGAGAGAATGGATCTCAAAACACTTGGAAATGGTTACTACCAAGTTGTTTGTCCAACAATGCAAGATAGAGACTGGATAATAGAGAATGGGTCATTTTTTTCTGGAAGGGAGAGGACTAAATATCCCAGCCTAGAAACCTAACTTCAACCCCTATGAAGCTTTGGTAGAAACTATCCTCATCTAGATTAAACTGCTTGGTCTCCCTCAAGAATATAAGGATCAGGAAACATTGAAGCAAATAGGAGATAAACTGGGTGAGTTTGTGATGGCCGAAGAATATG
>NW_026730837.1:0-4878 GCF_030272615.1 Cryptomeria japonica | reverse complement strand
GTTGCATTCAAGACAAGGATTCAACCATTGAAGAGGAGATCACTTACTACATACTACTACAACATACAACATACAACAACATCTATACCTTCGCACATAAGAATACAAACATCCTTACAACAAGGTATTAGTACTTGTTTTACATTACAATCATTTACATTTACAACAATCTCTCATTTCTTGGTTAATTCCAAAACCGGGGTTTGACCTAAAGGCAAACCCCTAATCCCTAACCCCTCAATCGTCTTCGCTTTTCTGTGTGTAGGTTGCAGGTACGCGGCTGAAATTGAAGATCTGGAATCCTTATGCAGAGACGAACAGATCCCCCTTCGTTTCGCGGATTTTTCGGAGGACCGTGTGCACGCCGGGCGCCATCGTCCCGTCAACTTTTGCTCAAATTTGCAAGACAGCGCCGTATCGACATTCTACTGCTAATTCCAGGTCCGCAGCTTCATCCTATATCCCTATCTCAGTTTATAAGCGAATCTTTCTCACTTTCTATGCATTCCTAGCTTAATTCTCTTATCAACATTCTTTACAAAAGAGGGTAGCCTTGCTGTCTTAACCCTTGAAACTCATTTAGCATCCAATCTTGCATTGTGTGGGATTGGATCTTGTGGGTTTCAACCCCTCTTTTGAATGTAAAGTCTCCCCTAAGTGAAAACCATCAACCCTAGCGACCTCCCTTCTCTCTCCTTGGAGTTGGAAGAGGGGAGAGCAACTAGGGTTCGATCGCGATTTTCTGCTTTACAGTTTGGTAGAAAGCCCAATTTGCAGAATTTAAGAATTTTTGGTTCCATAGCTTATGTTCACAAACCTAAGGAGAAAAGAAAAAAATTAGATGCTAAATCTTCTCCTTTTATTTTTGTTGGTTATGATGAAAATACTAAAGGTTATAGAGTTTACAATCCTATTACTAACAAGGTAAAAGTTGCAAGAGATGTTTGTATTGCAGAAAAAGGCATTCATGATTGTTCTAAAGTGGAGGATGATGAACTTGGTCAAAGCAAAGTTGTGCTTGTGGAGGACCAACCTCCTTCTCTTAACCCTACTCCTAATGCATCTCTTTCTATTCCTTCTAGTGATAGTGGTGATGATAATAATAACTCTACTCCTCATGAATCTTCTTCTAGTGATGAATCCATTACTTGTAAAAGAAGACCTAAATGGTTTAAATCTTTAATTCAAGATAGTGATGAATACTTAGCTAGAATGGATAGGCTTCAATCTAGAAGAGTTAATTATTGTAATTATGCTTTAATGACTACTATTATGAATTCTAATGATCCTAAAACATTTGATCAAGCTAAAAATCAACCACATTGGCAAAAAGCAATGAACGAAGAATATGATACTTTAATTTCTAACCAAACTTGGGATTTAATTCCCTTGCCTCATGGTAAAAATCTTGTTTCTTGCAAGTGGCTTTATAAAACTAAATTGAATGCTAATAATCAAGTTAGTAAATTTAAAGCTAGATTAGTTGCTAGAGGTTTTTCTCAAATTGAAGGCTTAGATTACACTAAAACTTTTGCTCCTGTTGCTAAAATGCCTACAATTAAACTTGTGCTTTCTTTAGCTTCTAGAATGAATTGGCCTATTCACCAAATGGATGTTAAAAGTGCTTTTCTTAATGGTGATTTACATGAGAAAATTTATATGTCTCAACCTCCTAGTTTTATTAAAGAAGGTAATGCACACTTAGTTTGTAAATTAAAGAAATCAATTTATGGATTAAAGCAATCTCCTAGGGAGTGGTATTCAAAGATTAATACATTCTTTCTTTCGCAAGGCTTTATTAGAAGTAAAAATGATCCTAACTTGTATATTAAACGTAGTGAAGATGATATTATAATTATTATCTTGTATGTAGATGATTTGATTCTTACTTCAAGTTCCAATACTTTGATTTCTAATATTAAGTTTCAACTTAATCAAAAATTTCAAATGACTGATTTAGGTCTTTTACATTATTTCTTAGGAATGCAAATTTGGCAAACCTCTAAAGGAATTTTCTTATCTCAAAGTAAATATGCTCAAGATCTTATAGATAAGTTTAACATGAATGATGCTCACCATGTTTCAATTCCTATTGAATTAGGCACTAAGTTAATGCTTGATATGCAAACTCCTCTTGTTGATCCTACTTTGTATAGACAATTAGTTGGAAGTTTAAATTATTTAACTCTTACTAGGCCAGATATTGCTTATAGTGTTGGTTTGGTTTCAAGATTCATGTCTAAACCTCAACAAACACACTTTAAAGTTGCTAAAAGAATTTTAAGATATATTAAAGGAACTATTAATGTAGGTTTGTTTTATGATGCAAATTCTGATTTTACTTTAAAAGGTTTTACTGATTCCGATCTAGGTGGAGATCCCAATGATGGGAAATCTACTTGTGGTTATTGTTTTTTTGTTGGTTCAGGAGCAATTTCTTGGAATAGTAAAAAGCAACAATCTACCTCTCTTGGATCCACTGAAGCTGAGTACAAAGGATGCACTAATGCTTCCAAAGAAGTCTTGTGGCTTAGAAGACTACTTGAAGATTTAGGTCTACCTCAACACGAACCAACTCCATTGTATTGTGACAACCAAAGTGCCATTGCCTTGGCTAAAAATCCAGTTTTCCATGCAAGGACAAAACACATTGCTCTCCAACACCACTTTATTAGAGAACAAATTGAAGACAAGCAAGTTTCACTCCTCTATTGCAAGGGGGAAGACCAAGTTGCAGATATTTTGACCAAGCCACTTTGTAAAGAAAAGTTCCAATTTCATTGTAAAAATCTTGGATTACAACCCATTGAAGGGTTTGATGTAAGCTCCCCAAGTAAAGCTTAAGGAGGGGTGTTAGAATATTTAATCTTTACTTAGCTTAGGTTTATTTGTATTTAGGTTAGGATATTCCTTTGGAATTCCTACATGTAATTTGTCATCTAGTACATGTGTGAGGACAAGTCATTTCTTTTATTTTCCTTTATTAAGGAATATTAGATTTCCTCCATAAGAGGATGTGGACACATGGCACACACATTTTATGAATGGTAGCATTCATAGAATTGGGAGTTACTTTGTAACTCCTCTCCTCATCTCTATTTAAGAGATGTCTCCTCTCTCATTTCTTCTTAATGACAATATTGTAAAGAGCTTCTTGCTCTCTCTCTCTCTCTCTCTCTCATTTTAGGCATTGCCTCATTCATAATATCACAAGGGGTTTTTCTTTGCTTTTCCCCTTTCAAAAGTTCTTGTGCCTCCTTCTTCACATTTGGGTGATTGCTCCAAGGTTTTTGCATTTCTCTTGGTAACATTTACTTCATCAATAAACTTTCTTGGATTTTATTTTTCTTTCCTTGCTCTTGTATTTCCTTTCACTTTCTTCCAACACATTTTTTCAGAATGATTTCTCAAACCACAAATTTTACATGGATGTAAGTCCCAACACATTTCTTTTGTGTATCCTTCTCTATTGCAATGAAAACACTTTATACAATGCCTTTTATGGGCTGTTTTGTTTGAACTAGTAGCATCATTTTCTTTTCCTGTGACATATCCAAGACCTTCATACTTTGGCCTCATTATAGGCTCAATAGGCTCTCTAATTCCTTGCTTTTGTTTTCCCAATCCTTGACCTTTATAACCCATTTTCTTCATGATTTTTAAACCAATATTCTTATCATCACAACTAACATAATTTGCAAACACATTCTTATTTTCTTTCTTACATTCTTTATCACAAACAATTTCAACTAAATCACTTTCACCAAATGATGAACACAAATCTTCTGTGTCACATGAAGCATCACTAACTAGTGGTTTTAACTTCAAACATTCATTCTCTTGTTTCAGATTTAAAATTTCCCTTTTTTGTAAACTGTTTTCTTCTTCTAACCTTTTTGACATTTCTTCCAAATCATCAAACTTCCTTTTGACATTATCAAATAACTGTAATTTCTCTTCTAATTCCTTATTTTTATCATCAAACATTCGCTCTGATACCACTGAAGGAAACAGGGGAGGAAATAGACACAAAACAGAATACAAAAACAGAGTATGGATAAAAACAGAGCAGCACATAAGGAAGACAAATTTTTATCTATCAGACCATATTTTCATTCCCAAAATGATTACAAAATGCCTATATTAAAGGAGGTCATTCAATTCTTTTTCAAGATTATAATTTTCATCTAACAGTTCACATTTTTCCATTTGCTTCTCTTTTAAAAGAAATATCATTTGTGAAATTTTTTTCTTACATTCCTTCAATTCTTCTTTTAAATCATTTGTTTTTTCTTTCTTTACTCTATCCACTTTACCCATTGAAACAAAAAAAAAAGAATAAGCTTACCTTACCCTGACACTTGACTGTGTTTCTGCTACTGCAAATTTCTTCCTTTAAACAACTCTGTATACCTTCACAATCTTTACCCAACAACTTACACTTCCAGTCTGCTAGAGTCTTCTCCTTTTGACAGCCTTTTTAACTGCTATGGCCTCCTTTTTAACTGCTAGTATTTCTTTTGTTCTCTCTCACACATCTCTTCTGTTGCATTCTTCTGCAGCTACTTTCCCAGTAATTTTAAAATTTCGTACCATTCGCTTTAATACCACTGATAGAAATGAAACATACCAAAACAAAACACAAAAACAGAGCATGGAGAAAAACAGAGGAGCACACAAGGAAGACAAATTTTTATCTATCAGACCATATTTTCATTCCCAAAATGATTACAAAATGCCTCTATTAAAGGAGGTCTTAGATGTTTCTAGAATGGTCAGGAGGTAGCTGGAAACTTCCAGAATTTTTGCATATAAAATAATGTTTGAAGACTATAGATGGTATGGTGGACAGGTTGGAGTAGATGTTGAAAACTAATA
>NW_026730836.1:0-4900 GCF_030272615.1 Cryptomeria japonica | reverse complement strand
AAAGCAACCAACTTTAGGTAAAACAACACTATTCCAATAGAAAGAGAAGGCCTTGCTTTTAGTATGTTGAGTTTCCGTATATACCGAATAGCCTTATAACCAATTTTGATAGAATATTTACCATCATGTGTAGGAGATCAAATCAACTTATCTTCCTAATTTGTAATGTATACCCTTCTAGTAGATAATATCTCTTGAAAAAAGTGTTTTTGGTCATCTCTGATGGGCAATTTCGAAGGGTCCTTCCAAATGACTTTACCCAAGAAGAGTTCAACTCCACATACATAATAAAAAAAGAGCCTTAACAAGCTTTAATGGTCGAAATAACTTCTAATAAAAGATCTGTATGTTTCAATGGTGGGGATCCATTCCAAGAATCCTCCCAAAATTGAATGCTCTTGCCATTATGAACCTCCCAAGACACATATCTTGTAACAACCTCTCTAGAAGACATCATAAAATTCCAAACAACTGATCCCTTTGATGGATCAAAGATAGTGATAACTTGAGATGAATTGAGAGATTCCAAATACTTTTCTTGCATAATTTTACACCACTTAGATTTTGGTTTAGAGACCATTTTCCATACAAGCTTACCCCCAAAAGCCATGTTTCTTTTTGAAAGATCATGCAATCCTACTCCACCTTCTCCTTTATCATGTGACATTTACTTTAAGGATATAAGAGGCACCTTTTTCTCTTCTGGCATGTTATCCTTCCATATGAAACCTTTGATCAACTTTTCAAGCTGATGTATGACTCCAGCAAGAGCTTTAAGGACCAACATGTAGTAGTTGGGAATAGCTGATAAGACATTTAATGAGGAGAAATCTACTTGATAGAGACAACCATCAAGCTCTTCATGATGAGATGGAATTCTTAATCCTTTCAACAATAGACTTCTGGAATAAGATAATTTTTTAGAGCCAACAAAAAAGGGGATTCCTAAGTATGTAGAAGGTAAAAATTCTTGAGAGAAACCCAAAACATTAACAATTTTCCTTATCACCACAAAATTTGTATTGAAGACATAAATCTTAGATTTTAGGGCATTTACCCTTTGACTTGAGACTGCCATGTAAAGATCCAATGTTTTTTTAATATGCTTTGCCTCATGGACATTCGATTTTCCAAATAATAGTGTATCATCAACAAATAAGGAGTGCATGATTGAAATGTAGGTTCCATCAATATGAGCTCCCATCTAGAGACCTTGTTCATTTCTATCCTTAATGATTATGCTAAAAGCTTCAGCCATGATTATAAATAGTAAAGGGGACAAGGGGTCACCTTGTCTAACTCCTTGGGATGCAGCAAAAAAATCAGCTGGAGCACCATTAATTATGACCAAAAAGTATGCTCCTGATACGCAGGCTCTAATCCACTTACACCATTTCTCAACAAAGCCAAATTTTCTTAAGAATTCAAAGAGAAAGGACCATTTAAGTCTATCATATGCTTTCATCATGACCAACTTTACTATAAATGTCAATGCTTGGGTAGAGTTTATAGAATACAAAACTTCATGAGCAACTAATATACTCTCCATAGTATCTTTCCCTAGCACAAAACCTCCTTGTTCAAGAGATATAATTTTGGTGATCAATTTCTGCAGTCTCAAATAAATGGCCTTGGTAAGAATCTTGTATATTGTGTTGCAAAGTGAAATGGGCCTAAACTTTGCAAATGTTTTAGGTTCCTTAATCTTAGGAATAATAGAGATGTTTGTGGCATTAAAATTTCTGAGGACAGAGGTACTTTTTCTTGAATCTTCCAAAACAACCAATAACTCAAGACACATAACATCCCAACATTTATGGAAGAAAAGGGTTGTAAAGCCATCTGGTCCCAGTGCCTTGTCTAGTAGAAGGGAGAACACTACTTTGTGAATCTCCTCTAATGTGAAGGGAACCAATAATTTTTGATTATCTAGAGGACTTAATAAAGAGGGGATAGCATTCAACAATTCCTGCTTTTGATCTATAGGTGGAGGTGGTGAAGGTGGAAGAGCCAACAAGTCCTTAAAATAACTTACTCCCTCATCTTGAATCTCTTGTGCATCCGACAGAATATTACCTGATGTGGCTTCCTTAATAGAAAAAATTGTACTGGCTGCTCTTTTTTGTTTTGCTGACATATGAAAGAACTTTGTGTTTTTATCCCCTTCTCTAAGCCATAATTCTTGAGATTTTTGTCTCCAATATTCCTCCTCCCTTTTACAAAGCTCTTACCATTCCTCTTGGAGTAGTTTTTCATAACATACAAGTTAGAATCTAGTCCTTTAGAGATGATCTGCTCATTTATTTGGGTTAAGTGATTTTCAACTATTTCTTTTTGAGAAAAAATGTTCTTGAAAACTTGTTTATTCCATTCTTTAATTTGGGCTTTAACATGCTATATTTTCTTGTGAAACTTAAAAATCTTGGTACCATCATTCTGAGGAGCACTCACCCACCACTATCCAAGCAAAAACTAGAAGTGAGGATGTTAGAACCACATTTTCTCAAATTTAAAGGAGGGTTTGTGCTTACCATTTGACAAAGTTGTCACTTTATTAATGCTCAATAAGATGGGAAAGTGATTTGAGCCTGAATAAGGAATAATCTAAGATTGCAAAGAATAATCTTGAATCCTCCAATCATGCAATATAAGAAATCTATCTAATCTTTGTTCAATTTGTAAAAACTTGGGTTGCATGTTGGTCCAAGTAAAAATACCATTTTGAGGAGCAATATCGATCAAGTCATTATCTTTTATAAACACTTTAAAGTCTTCCATGGTCTTGATAGGAGGAATATACAACCTTTATTTTTATCTACGGAAGTTAATGAATTAAAGTCCTCTCCCAAGATCATATTCTAGTCTACAAATTGTTGTATAACAGATGTGATCAAAGACCATAAGTTTTTCTTGTCCTGCTTAGGAGTTGGGCCATAGACATTTATCAAGTTAAAAATTAAGTCAAAGTGCTATATTCTTATTAACTGTCAATTACTTCCTTGTTTGACTAGTTTTCCTAGAGCTGATTTTGGATTTCATATCACAGTGAGACCACCTGAAGCTCCTATACCCTAAATATGGATTGATTTGCATTGTGTCCATTTGATTACTGAGTTCTGATAATTTTCATCTAACAATTTAGTTTCTTGAAGCATTACTACATCCGCTTGAGAGGAATCAAGATGTAGCTTGATTCACTTTCTCTTGTCAAAGGTGTTTATACCCCTAACATTTCATGATAAGACTTTGATTTCTACTAAGGAGAACACTTAGTTCTCGTCGTAACTCTTTTTGATACTATGAACTTCTCCTCAATTGTGGATTGTACTCCTACTTCTATTTCCTCTTTGGATTTATCACTTTTAGACTTACACCCTCTTCTTTTAGGTGTTCTCTTTTTGCCTTATTTGAAGAAGGAGTTTGTGAAATAGACAAGGTTTGAGAAAAATCAAAACCTCCCTTAATTTTCTCTTCTTCCAGGAGTAAGTTATAAGGAGAAGAAACTACATTCTCTTCTTCAACCATTAACTCTTCTTGATCTGCTAGTGACAGTTTTCTTGAACCCTTTAAAGGATTTGATTGAGGTTCAATGTTCTCGATATCATCCAAACTGAAACCAACTATGTTATCATAATGCAGATTCTCAAAGTAGGCAAAATCCTCAAGTAATTCTTGTTCTACTATGTCATCTTGAAGATGTTGATTTCCAACTATCCAGTCTTCACATTTAGATTGTGGTATCACTTTAGGAGCCTTAAAATGAATTAGTTGAGGCTCCATAATAACCTAAGAGATTCACTTTGTGTGCATATTCCCCAAACATTTCCTCTTTTGCTATTTCATCAAAACATTGTGCTGCCACAACCAAATTTAGCTCCTCCACCATTCTCTTTAGTTCCTCATTTGATTTTTACATACGTTGGGGGAGTTGGTGAGGGGGAGAGACTAAAGAATTGTGAATAATATCAATTGGACCACTCTAGAATATCATTTGAACCATATTTTCCATTATTGGATGAATACAAAGTCCATTGTTTGAAATGGTCAGGAAATTATGACTAAGACTTGCCGATTGATTATGACAAAATGGAACAATGAAAGAAAGGATAGATCACTGAACTGATACATTATTCCAAATATTTTCATAACCTAAGAGTATATATTTCCTTTGTGATGATGGGTGGTGAGGTCTAATAAGTGCATGCAGTATAGAAGTGCCCACCCTCTTGAAGTTGGGAACTTCCACGCCCTTTTGAGTCATGGGGAAACTAGAGAGCTGCCAATCCTCTGGGGAATATTGATGTAATGTTGGGACATCATCCATGCCATCAGATTCATAATGACCCCTATTGTCTTTCATATAAAAGGAACATTGGAGAGAATTTGTAGTCTAATCCTTGCACACATAAATCATTTCTTGCTCAAAACCCTGACATCGAGTATTGTAATAGCCCAAAAAGCTTTGATGTTTATCAACAATATGGGAATCTTGAACTTCTATTTCTTGATCTCAAACTCCCCAATGAGAATGAATAGAAATTGAGGTAGGAAATGGTTTTGTAAGGTTAAGTAAGAGAAACACTCTAACTATCATATGAGTATGTTCAAATGGAATGAAGTCATGTTTAATAAAAATGCCCAACTTATTTGCAAGAATCTCAATAATTTCAGGGTCCCTATATTCTAAAGGAAGGGATGTAAATGCAATCCAAAAAGGTATGAACTTGCATAAATTTGGATCAGGTTTAAAGTTTAGAATCTAGGGCAAGGTAAACAACCCTCAACCCTTACAAAACCACCCCTTATGTCTATGAACTGCCTCTCTATTAGCTTTAAAATTAAACAAAACAATGATATACTTCAAAGTTGAATCAATGAAAAAAATGTTCTTAACTCCATT
>NW_026730835.1:0-4948 GCF_030272615.1 Cryptomeria japonica | reverse complement strand
TTTTAACAAATTTTATTATATCACATAAATAAGTGACATTGAGTGTCATAATACTTACATTTAGCAATATTGTTAACAATAAAATTTATCTTTTTCTTCTATTATTATGTCAATTCTAGTTTGTTAATAAAATTAATAAGAATCTTAGATACACCTATCTATAAAATGTTAGCAAATAATTATTTTCTATATGAAAGGTTATTTTAATTATAGAAACATATTTTTGTTACTCTAGTTTAAATTTTTTTATTTTGCTTTACAACTTTTGAAGAATAATTAAATAAATTTATTTAAACATTATTTACTCAAGCATTATTTTTATTTATAGTTTTTATTATAAAAAGACAGGATAGGCTTGTTACTAATACATAATCGCCAAACAGGCGCACAAGGGGAACTCACAAGCAGTGAGATCACTAGAACACAAAAACCAAAAAAGTCAGCCCCTTTTTGAAAAGGATACTTTTGACTGGAGTGCATCAAATAGTGGGAGAGAGATCCCCAACAAGCAAGATCAACATATCACAACATAGGGGTTTAAGAGAACCCCAAACCCTCTACCAATGGAAACCACTTGCACTGGAACAAAGTAATCAAGGGAGGGGACAACAAACATCACGTTTTGAAAGGCAGTCTGAAACCTTTCTCCTAAGGAACCACTACAAATACCACAATTCATAGAAAATAATCTTGAAAGGTTTTGATAGGCATCCCAAAACCTATGACTTATAGAAAAACCTACAAACAACTCATCGAAGGCCACCTCAATAGGCTAGTTGTCAACAAAGGAACTAGGGAACAAAATCCCAAGAGGAAAAGAAATAAAGACAAGCAAGTCCCAACTCCAACATTGAACAGGAGACCCAGTGGGGAACAAAACCAAAGGGAAAACCATTTGATGGGGAGAATAGGGGTTAGTGGTAGAGAATCTAAAAAATAATAGAATCCCCCAACAACAGAAGGAGTCCAACATTGAGGTAGATGCATAGCAAATAGGGCCCTCTCTAGTTAAACACCCATAGGGTAACCAACCCTCAACACCTTTCCATAGTCCATCCACCACAACACAAACAAATCTTCTTCCAAATAGAATGCCACCATCCTCAAGAATGAAACCACCTCGTCCCCAAAAACACCCACCAGTAGTAGAAATCATAGTGCAAACTACCAAATCAAGAACCATCTCCATAGGGATATCAAGAGGAGTAGAGTAAACACTACACACAAGACCTAAACCCAACCAGAAGGAAGTCCTAGCAAGCAGTCTCAAAGAGAAGAAGACAAAGTTTTCAATCTCAAGAGACCCACAAAAACAAAAGGAGAAACCCAAATCTCTACAAAGACCCACTTCCATAGGGCCAAAAGAGATAAACAAAGGAGCCCAAACCCAAAAGGAGCTACTCCACTAGAGAAAAATACATCCTTGAGGCCAAACACCACATTGTCAGGCCTCAAAAAGTGTCACACCATCTTTGCACCAAGGAAGATTCCACCCAAATAGCACATTGGACAAGGAGGAAGCCCATAACCACCAACATTGAAGTAGTACAGAGACACCCGAGGTGGGCACAAGAGTAGACTAATCCACACATAAAGCTTCAGGGGCAATGAAAGACTACCACACCCAAGCAGTGGGGGAACCAAACATTGCTAACACCAAAGCCAACACAGTGTCATATTCCACCATCCACATAGTAACCCACCACATAAAATATGCAGGAGCATCGTAGGAGCCAAAAGGAGTATTTCACAAAACACTAGGAAACCAAGCCTAGAAGCCCTCTGTCTAATGAACAACAAGAAGGAAAATACCAAGGGCATGGCAAGATCACCTCACTTAGGCAAGAAGGGCACCAAGAACCGTTGCCCAAGACATGAAACCCATATACCATCTAGAGTGGCATCGACAAACAAAGACCCAAAAAGTAATAGGGCTAAGGAAAAAAATACCAAGGTAGAACCCATCGACATCACCATCATCTTCCCCTTTATCTGCTTCCCCTATAGTTTCACCTCCTCCAAAAACCCTTGCAATGCTCTCAATGAAATTATTATTATTATTTATAGTTATTTTACTCTTTAAAATTATTTTATTTACATAAAAAGTATTTTATTTACTTAAACTAATTCTTTAGCAAATATAATATTCGTAATAAAAGTCTTAAATAATATAAAATTTAGAATATAAAGTAAAAAAAAAAAACTGTAATGAATAAAAATATATTTTATATATAGATAAAACATTTTTTTAATTTTTAAAATTTAAACATACTTTTGTAAATTATTAATTATGATTATAAAATGTATTTGGAACATTCTCACTTGCAAACTCACAGAGCATTGGGCCAATGCTTCTTGTACTATTTCTTAGGTTTCACCTTCTCTTGTTAGTGTTGTACCTCCCAACATAATGGAGATTCTAGCTGGTTTGACATAAGGAAGTTCCCATACTAGACCTTTTTATTTCTCCTATCCATGCAAAGCCTAATGAAAAAGAAAAAGGAAAATGCAATACCATTATGTGTTAGGAGCCCATTTTTATCTCTCATGATTTCTCAAATGGTTGGTTCTCACCCCCTAATAAGTATTCCCCTTCTTCTCCTACTCATATATCCCTAGAGGTTAAGCAATGTGACCATCCTTGTTTTTTTGTTGTCATTGCTTCTTGGTTCCAAGATTGACTTTTGGTGTGTGATGCCTTTCACACTTTTTTAAGTGAAAAATGTATTATATTTTTGGTTTTGATTTTAAATTATAACACTATTCTATCTATTAATTCGTTTCTATGTTTGTTTGTCTGCCTATTTATCTATCTATATCTATTATATAAATAAACATAAACATATCAAAATAGAATTCCACAAAAGTAAAAAAGACCATTATAAAAGATTAAACAATTTCTTTTTCATAAGAGACTCCTTGTCTTGTGTTTAGTGAACATATGAATCAAACATAGCTTGTGTTGCATCACTCACAAACCTATGTTACACCAAGTATCTAGGATGAGGAGGACACAGGGACAACTATTAAGAAATGAGAATTTTTAAATATAGTTTAATGAGAAATTTATCATATATATTATAAAAACTTAATGCATAATGTTAGAGAGGGATTAATATTTTGAACATGAGAGTTGACACACAAATTAACAAAACTTCATTATTTTCATTGTTAATGTCCATATATATTTTATAAATATTACAACAAAACCCCCAAACGCTACAGGTTTTAACTCCAAATACAATAATGCTCAAAAGAAATTAAAAGTGTAACAACAACATAGAAATACAATGTCAAGATTATAAAAAAAAATTCATTTTAATTTCTTTTTTAATCATTAAATATTCTAAAACTTGAACAAAAAATTATAACCTTAAAAAGGATTAGCAATATTTTTTACACACGAAAGCAAGCCTCTCTTACCAGGTTCTCTAATTACTAAACAAATCATATTTGATTGAATCTAGGCTCCAACAAGATTTAGATAAGAATATTCTTATGTCAAATGCCTTTTGTTGGTGTTTTTCTATTTGAGTCCCCTAGAGTCCTCTAAGACTAGCCCATACTTATGAGCAAGGAATTCTTAGCCAATGACTAATGAACAAGGTTAAACCCTAGGGTTTACACCTTCTACATTTTTTGGCTCTACAAACCAAGGAGGGTGATCCCGTGGCAATTGTATTACGGGAAAATTCATCATAAATGGGATAATTAGAATAAGGAAAATCATGAAAACCCAACTACTTAACTGAATTCCATAATGACAATGAAATAGAAAGGAAATCAACAAAATGTAAGATAATTAATCTAAAACCTCTTTTTGTTGATTCGATTCATAGCTTCCATTGCTCTTTTGTTTCTTGTGGTATGATGGCTTTCAGAATTGCACTACTAACTTGCAATGTGACATAAGAATTCAAAGTTCATGATTCTTGAAAATGGGAGAATTGTGCTGAATTTATAGATTATGAATGAGAAGATTGAACAGTTGAGAGAAAGAAGACCTTCCTAAAACTTATAGTCTTAAGGAGAGAGAGAGAGAGAGAGTAAATTAAAACATTAAATTTCTATTGTTTCTTAATGTAATACAAAAGAATTTTCTAAAATTTTCAAGTTTTTTAAAAAAATTTTCTAAGGTTTTTCTAAAGTGTTCAAGGGTAAGTGCACAAAGATGGTGGTCAAAAAGGGGGGTATAAGAAGACACTTTTTTTTTTGAAATCAGGTGAACCTGAACTTAGAGGCAAAATTTGAAAGTCATCCACTCACGATATGAAGATAATCAAAGAACAAATATTGTAGTAATCTAAATCTAGTTTCCAAAACTTTTTCAAAATTGGATAAGATTAAGGGGGTCAAATCCTTTGCGCACGAAAAACTGACCCTATTTTTTTTCTTCTGAAAAACATAACATAGTGTGTGACGTGTGCATCAAAAAAGTCATAGTTAGATTTAGTATTTTGACAAATCCTTTGGCGGAAAGATAGTTAAGAGTGAGCACTAGAAGATGTGTATTTTTTTGTAATTTTTTGTTGAGTATTTTTTTTTTAATGATTTTTCTAATCAAGCACATCCTGAAAATTCGGGTACCTATTCGTGCGCGAAGCATAAGTTGCACTAAACAAATCGAAAATACATTTTAATTTTTTTTTTTTGTAAAGAATCAAGTGCACTACAATAATATATAAAGTTTTTAAAATTTGGATACGTATATCAAAAGTTATTCAAAAAATGGTGCACCTATGTCTGTGAGAACTATGGAGACACTAGTAAAAGAAATTCAATAATAATATGTTATTGTTGTTAAAATTGAAAAAAAATTATATGGTTAGAAAGCTCAGAAGATGGGTGAAAATATGGTGGCAATTTTAGAAATACCCACTTTATGAAATGTAAACCTGATGATGACAAAGTCGATAAAATAAAACACGTCAAAAATGAGAGAAATGGA
>NW_026730834.1:0-5000 GCF_030272615.1 Cryptomeria japonica | reverse complement strand
AGTGATGGATTCCTTGTGCTGCAGGAGCAATGTAAAGCTGAGTTTGTATAAAAACTTTAAAGATGAAAGCAAACTGAAGCTTTAACAGGAAAGAACAACTAACTAACTAGCTACGGATACCTACTAAGTGGGCCCCCTTAGCAAGCATCTCCTGATTACGCAGATGCTAAACTCAGAACTTCATTGAACTTTATTCATAAAAACAGAATGATATACATTGTTTTGTTGATGTGGAAACTAAAAACAAACTCTGTCTCTGGTTAAACAGATTATGTCTTTCATTATCATATTGATTCTTACATGATAACTACTATTCTGATTCTATCTTACTCTATCTATCATCTCCCCCCTTCTCTCTCGCACAGGAGAGAGCTTTATTTAAAAATAGGAGAGCAACTAACTAACTAACTCCATCAAAGAAAGACATGGGAGTAAAATGTATCCCCGAGTCAAGGAACAAACTTCATAAATGAATTTATGCGTTCAAACCGATCCAAAGAGAGAATCTAGCGCTCCACTCTTTCCCAATTAACTGCCATTAAAATTCTTTCCCATGGTTTTGGTCACAGAGTCTTCGTCGAAGCTCCCTCGAAGTCGTGCAGGAAATGGACTTTACTGCAAGGCCAAGATCGGCTGTGCTTGACTCGATCATTCTTCAACAACCTGTGAAACAAAAGGTAACAGGCAACAAAAAAAGGCATATGGCACATACACGATATCTATTCATTAATCACATTTAAATTCACTTCATCATTCAAAAACTGTATACGATATATCAGTCATTTTAGGGATTCAATGGGGCAATAAATGCAATCAAGTCAACACAATGAGCTGCAGGAATATAAAAGTATCTTGCTACAGGATATCCCAAAAAGGTTTCAACAAAGTCTGAACATTCATGAAATAACAAAAGCAAAGGCATTTAAAAGTTTATCATAACATCCAAATTATGAGCATATTTTAAGCTCATCAATGCGCAAGGCCTCAAAAGGTTGAATGAGAAAAGGAAAATCCATCAAGTTCAACCACTCAACAGTATTCTAGAAGTTTAGGCTTCTACAGGCCTGTCTACCAAGACCAGGAGCAGGATTCAGGAGAAAAGTGCCATGAGGAGCATCATGGAGGAGCTAGAAGACATTAATAAAAACTTTATTGAGAAAAATCATGAGCTTTTAGGAGCTTTAGTTTTTTTTTTTTCTGGTTTTCCTGATGCTTTAGTGTTGTTATTTTTGCAAGGCTTTATGGAGTTATGCCCCTATTTTGCTTCTAGTTGGTTGTTGGTTTTGGAATTTATCGCTGATTTTTTGTTATTTCTATATTTGGATCTAGGTTTTGAGTCCTTGTAAAACCCGTTTTATCTTAATCAAAAATACTACAACCCAAGATTCTTGTGATTTTAGTTTGAAGAGCTAGAGGCATATAGAGAAAGTAGATTTTTACTCTTAACATAATTTATATGTTCACCTGATAAATTAACATAATTATTCAAAATCTCCTTCCACCCCTTAGCTTCAAAAATATAGGCTTTTTCCAAAGATAATAGTATCATCTGCAAACTGTTGTTGAGTGATAAGGGCCAATTTAGAAGTAGCCTTAATACCTTTTAACCTACCCACATCCCTATATATCTGAATATTTCTTCCTAAGACGTCTGCCACAACAATGAATAGGAATGTAGAGAGGGGATCACCTTGATGAAGCCCTCAACCATAGGAAAAGTAGCCTTTTGGTGATCCATTAAACAACATCAAAATCAATGGGGTAGTAGCACATTCAACTATCATCTTGTGGAATTTATCTTTGAATCCAAACTTATTTTAAAATTCAAAGAGGAAGTATCGAGAAACCCTGTCATAGGATTTCAAAATATCCATCTTAAAAACCATACTAGATATTTTAATCTATTCCATAGAATGAGATAATTCATGGGTGGTAATAACAGAATCCATGATGTGTCTACCATTAATAAAACCATTTTGATTTTCTAAGATCATCTTATCTATGACATTTTTGAGTCTATTAACCATTATCTTTAAGAAAAAATTATACAAATTGTTGCAAAGGCTTATAGGTCTAATGTCTTTTAATGATGCAACATTGTCACATTTTGGCATCAAAGCAATATAGCTAGAATTGACTTGTTGAGGAAGTTTACTGATTTGAAGAAGTCCTTTGTTGCATTAAAAGAAACCATCCCTAAAATGTCACAAAATTCCTAGAAGAAAGTCAAGGGAAACCCATCAATCCCTGACACCTTGTAAGATCCAAAACAAAAAACAACATCGTTAATCTCCTAAAAGGAGACCCTATAATTTAGATAGAGAATAACCAAATTTGTAATAACCTTAGGTATAACCTCCACTAAGCCTTCAGGATCACCAAAGATATTTAGACCATTATTTTTTTTATTTTCATAGAATGAAATAGCCATCCTTTAAATCTCATCATCATCCTTCGTAAGGGAACCATATTCTCTTTGAAGTTGTCTTATCTTATTATTTGTATTAGAAATTATTATTTTTCCTTAAGATAAGTGGGGTAAGGACCCCCAAACATTACAAAGTAATATCAAGAAATACCACAAAGAAAGAGGCTTGGAGGGTAAGACAACTAGAAAACACAACATACACTAAGAAACTATTAACATTAAAAGAAATCAAATAGTGAAAATAGATTCCAAAGACAATGTAATCAAAAAATTAAAAAATTTAAAAAAGGAGACAACAATTAAAACATAAAAAACTCAAAAAGATAGAGTCCTAGTCCTTGGCCATTTCCTATAGAGTTACCACCTAAACCATGTAAGTCATAGAATTCTTACCTTTCTTTTTCTCTCGACTCATCTTCTTTTGTCCATTCTCACTCACCTTACTCTCAAAATTTCTTGCCATAGTGACAAACCCAACCATAGTTTTGTATATGATATTGTTGTTATGATTAATTAAAGCGGGATAGGCCCAAACATTTAACATAATTGCTTAATAATGACAACCTATGGCACATGAGGAGTTCACATGATATTGTTGTTGATTTTGACTAACCAGTTCATTAAGTTTTCCAATTTGATTATTCTTTCTCTATTCTTCTCACATTCAATGCAATTATGTGGGGTTTCCAAGTTTTCAACCCTATTTATAAAGTCTTCAAGATCTACTGCTAAAACATATGAATTATGCTCCTTTCGTATAACCCTTTCTCTTTTTGTTCCTCATCCTCATCGCCATAATCATTAAGAATAATAAGACATTATAATACGTCCTCTAATTTATCCTCATAGGGTGGGGATCAGGAGAGAGACTCTTTATGAATTAGGTTGAGTGGTTGCTCAAGATTTTTTTTCACTATCCTGATTCACTTCCTTGTTAGGGGTTGAGTCCTTTTAATTGAGTAATATGATTTAGTTGTATCCTTTGAATGAGCCTCCTCTCCTTCACCAAGGTCATTTTTTCCATGTGTGCTAGAAACATTTGTTTTTTTCGTAAGATTTGAAAGTCTACTAGACCTATTATCACCTCTCTTAAGACATTCCTCATTTAAAATGTCAATTACTAGATAAGGCAAGGTGAGGTGATTGGTTTTTCTCTCATGGTGAATTCTATCCATGTTAGGCTTTTTACTACTTCTAGGAGGGGTAAGAACTTGTTTTCCTTTATTAAAGTTGGTCTTTAGGCCTAATCCATGGTTAAAAGAGGAGTTTCACTTCCCAAACATAATTTTTTTTCTTTTGAGGTGAACAAAGCAGTTTTTTTCTTCAATGATATGGCTTTAGACAAGGAGGGAACATCCCTAGCAAAAGGAATTTTACTTTTAATTTCTTCACCCTAGGGAAAGTTATATTTTTTTCCTAGGAGAAACACATTTAGAGGATGATTGGTTTACAAAAAAAAAAATAGATAGCATAAATTAACCCCTAGTGTAATGGAGAATAAACTCCTTCAGTAGCACATTTATACATGGAGGAAAATTGAATGTAAGGAAATATAAAATGTCTATTATTCTTAATGTGATTAAGGAATAGAAAATGATACTTATTCATAGTAGTGAATCTTTCCTCAAGACTGAACTAATTAATGAGATGGTAGGTCACAACCTCTTAGGGAGGAGGCAAATCATCCTTGCTAAGAAGTTAATATTTTCACCCCCATGAAAAAATATTATCATAAAGTCTTCATAAGCATATTTCATTTTGAGTTAACGAACCTTCTCTCCCTCCCAAATTAGGCAAATAACCTAAAAAATGAGTTCCTCTATGACAATAAATTTTATGATACTAAATTAGACTCTACAACTCCTCTAGTTATTCGAATTGAGACAATAAATACTCATCTTTTCCTTTCATAGCTTTAAAAAGAGAGGTGATGTCACCCTTTAAAAATATATTCTATACTTTGACATTTTTCTTAGGGGAGAGAGAAGTAGTGGGCTCAAATATTAGTATTTTACCAGCAATTACATCTTTCTATACTTTATCAAACATAATAAATAGAGGAAGCCCAATACCTAGACAAGAAAGGAAACAAAATACACTTTTGGCTATAATTTTAACAAGGATTTTGTAATTAATTAAATATCCCACTAGTAAATGCATCCTTATCTTCCATGCAAGATAAATAGACTAATACCTAATCTACGTCTTCCCATATTCATCTTTTCATTCCATTTTTATGTTGCCAAGAAGGAATAGTCTCATCAATGGGGTTGTTGGACTCTCTCTAGGTTTTTAGATCAATATATTGATAATACCCAGAGAATTTTCAAAAAAAAAATTAGTGTTATCTTTGATCTTTTTATTAACCTTTCCTCCATCTTTTCTCATGTCTTGTGAGTCTTGCTCCATCCAATGTGTCTTATTAGTAAATTAGTGCTTTTTTTGTTCTTATTAATCATCCCATCATGCTCATCATTACGCATATCACCAAAGTACTCCACACAATATTTTTGCAATTAATTAAATTGGTTCTCAACATGACTAATTAAAGGCAATTTCCTATCATCAATTA
>NW_026730833.1:0-5000 GCF_030272615.1 Cryptomeria japonica | reverse complement strand
TATATCAAGAGTTTGGGTGCTCAACACTGGATCTATGTTGAAAATGTCTATGTAATTCCCACTGGCACTTTAACTGATGATAAAAAAAGAGAGATTCAAGAAAATGGGAAAGTCATGGAAGCCCTTATTAGCATTTTGTCTGATATTGAGTTCATTGATGTACAAGATAAGGACATTCCTAAAGATGTATGGGACACATTGGAAACTATTTATGGTAGTGATGAGCATGTAAAACAATCTAAGGAAGAGAGCCTTAGAGGAAAATTTGAAGACATGAGGATGGTTGAAGGTGAGACCATTCAATAATATGACATAAGAATCAAGACTTTTGTTGGAGATATCAAGAAACCTAGTGGAACAATTGAGGATGCCACCATTGTCAATAAAGTCTTGAGATCATTGTTACCGGTCCATGCAATCAGAGTTGCTACTATTTAGGAACTAAGGTCTATTGACAAACCCAAGGTATCCTTAGACTCTATCATTGCAAAGTTAACTGCATATGAGTTGAATAGCTATGATGGCAGTGTTCAAAAGACTAAGTCATCTTTTAGAGAATCTGTTACACCAACCGGAAAAGGAAAAGAAGCAAGTACCAGTTATGAATCCATGCAAAGAAGAGGTATGGATGATGAAGAAATTCTGATGGAGTTTGAAGCTCTTCTTGGCAAGAGACTTCCAAAAGGTACTGGAAAATACAGAGGTAAGCTTCCTTTAAAATGTTTTTCCTGCAATAAGATAGGACATATAGTTGTTAACTATCCTAACAATGAGAATAAGGATAAACTAGAGAGGTTTAGAAAGTATAAAGGAGGAAATAGAAGAGATTGTCTTGTTGCAGTGGATGAAGGTATTACTGATGAAGAATCTGAGGATGAAGAAAATGAAGACATGGTATTTGTAGCTGTAAAGGAAGAAGTGCCTGACAAGAAAGAACTTGTCTCTTGCATTGACAACTCTAATGAGTGGATAATTGATAGTGGTTGTTCTCACCACATGACTGGTGATAGGAGAAAGTTTTTGTCTCTAGAAGAATATGATGGAGGTGTTGTCAGATTTGGAAACAATGCACCATGTTTGGTGAAAGGTAAAGGATCCATCTCACTTAATGGAAAAAGCAGTGTAGATGATGTCTACTAGGTAGAAGGTCTTAAGCATAACCTATTGAGTGTTGCTTAGTTAAATGATAAAGGACTCGTTCTGGAGTTCAAAGGTGGAGTCTATAGTATAAATGGTAAAAGTGGTGAACTTACTGCCATCGGTAAGCAGACCAGAGGTTACCTGTTTCAGTTGAATGCCAAGATAAGTCGGTGTCTGATGGCAAAGTTTGATTACAGTTGGATATGGCACAAGAGACTTTGTCATATGAAATTTGATAATATTGTAAAGGCTAGTAAGATCAAGGCAGTAAGAGGATTGCCTTTGCCAAACAAACCAGATAATTCTTTGTGTAGAGAATGTCAACTTGGGAAGATGTCTTCCTCAACTTTAAAAGGTAAGTCTTTTTCAGCAGAAAACTTACTTGATCTTGTGCATACTGATTTGTGTGGTTCTATGAAAACTAGAAGTATTCAGGGAGATAGGTATTTCGTGATTCTTACTGATGACTGCTCAAGAATGATGTGGGTCACATTCTTGAAAGACAAGTTTGAGGCATTTGAAAAGTTAAAAGCCTTTAGAGCATTAGCAGAGAAGGAAAGTGGTCAAAAGATAAAATGCCTAAGAACTGATCAAGGAGGTGAATTCACTTCTGATGAATTCAACAAGTACTGTGAAGATAGCGGTATCAAGAGGCAATTGTTTGCCCCAAGGACACCACAACATAATGGCATAGAAGAAAGGAATAACATGACTATAATTGAAGTGGCTAGAACAGTGTTGATCCAAGGAAAGGTTGCTCACACTTTTTGGAGAGAAGCAGTGAGCACTGCAGTCTATACTATGAACCGGGTACTCATCAAGAAAGGTAGAGTTAAAATCCCTTATGAGTATTGGACCAGGAAAACTCCCACTGTGAGTTATTTTAAAGTGTTTGGTAGTAAGTGTTATATCAAGAGAGGTGAGCATCTGAGCAAATTTGATGCTAAAAGTGATGAAGGGATATTTCTGGGATATTCCACTAAGAGCAAATCTCTCAAGTGATACAACAATAGAACACAAAAAATTGTTGAGAGTATCAATGTCAGGGTTGATGAATCCCCTGAAAAACCCAAGGAAACCTGCAGGGAAGAAGTGGAAGATGAACAGCATATAGCCTTCTAGGAACCGGTTAAGAAAGAAACAAGTAAAGATCTCGGTGTTCCTGTACCGATAGAAGTTGCAGTAGGAGAAGAAGAAGAGGTAAGTGAAGAAGAAGAAGAAAAACTAGCAGCACAAGCTAGAGTCATTCCTAGGTATGTAAAATTGCATCATGATCTGAAGCAAATCATAGGAGATAAAGATGCAGGGATACTCACAAGAAGAAAGGTGAAAGAAAACTCTTGCATGATTTCTGAATTAGAGCCCAAGACTTCTAGAGAAGCACTTACATATGAAGAATGGATTAAAGCAATGGAAGAGGAGCTAGACCAAATAGAAAAGAATGCAACATGGTCCTTGGTACCCAGACCAGAACACAAGAATGTCATAGGTACCAAATGGGTCTTCTGGAATAAGCTAAATGAAGAAGGCACAGTTGTGAGGAACAAGGCAAGACTTGTATGCAAAGGATATGCTCAGGAAGAGGGAGAAGACTGTGGAGAAACCTTTGCTCCTATGGCTAGACTGGAAGGTGTCTGAATGCTACTTGCATTTGCAGCATTTAAGGGATTTAAGGTTTATCAGATGGGTGTGAAGTCTATGTTTTTCAATGGAATCCTAGAAGAGGAAGTATATATTGAGCAACCAGAAGGGTTTGCCTTATCAGAAGATAGTAACTTGGTGTGTAGATTACACAAAGGCCTGTATGGATTAAAACAAGCACCTAGGGCATGGTATGAACGGTTACACTCTCATCTTGTGAAGATTGGATTTCAAAGAACAAGTGAGGATAGCAACATCTATCTAAAATCCGAAGGTGATCAGATTTTGATCTGTGAAGTATTTGTAGATGACATAATCTTTGGAGGAGATGATAAAATGAGTCATGCTTTTGCAGATAGAATGGAGAAAGAGTTTGAGATGTCTTTGATTGGAGAGATAAAGTTCTTCATTGGTTTACAGATTCAACAAATGAAAGAGGGTATCTTTATTACCCAGTCCAAGTATGTTAAAGAGGTATTGAAGACCTTTGGCATGGAGGAGAGCAAGTCGGTTGGTACACCGATGGTGACCGGCTGTAAATTGACTAAGGAAGATGATTCAGTGTTGGTGAATGAGAAGGAGTACCGGTCAATGATTGGTAGGCTGCACTATGTGGTGCACAACAAACCAGATATTGCTCATGTAGTGGGCATAGTAGCTCATTTTTTTAAAAGTCCAAGAGAATCCCACTTGGTAGCTATCAAGCAGATTCTTAGATATCTGAAAGGAATAGTTGACTATGGATTGTGATATCCATATAATGGCGACTTTAACCTCAAAGTATATACTGATGCCGATTGGGTAGGTAATGTGGATGACCGAAAGAGAACAACTGGTGGAGCATTCTTTCTTGGTGGAAGACTAGTCTCGTGGACGAGTAAGAAGCAGAGCTGTATTTCTCAGTCTATAGCTGAAGCATAATATGTGGTAGCATTTATGAACTGTACTCAAGCAATCTGGATGAAACATGTATTGGAAGGTTTCAAAGTACCTATATCTAAGCCGGTGAATATATTTTGTGACAACACAAGTGCAATAAATATTTCCAAGAATCTGGTATTGCATGCTGGAAATAAGCACATTGAGCTTAAGTATCACTTCTTGAGAGAAAAGGTTCAGAATAAGGAGCTTGTACTAGAACATGTTTCCAGTAAGGAGCAACTAGCAGATATATTCACTAAGCCCTTACCAAAGACTACATTTACCTATTTGAGAGGTGAATTAGGGGTTCTGCCCCTTCATGAAGTCAACTAAAGTTGTGTGATCCACATCAGTCAGGTACTACAGTGTCAAATCTTTCAAGATTGATGTGTTGAAGGATGCTACTCCATAGGGGGAGCAACATAGTGGAGAATGGAAGCTTGTGCCTCCACTTTGGCATTGTTGTCAAAGGGGGAGAAGATATCTGATGTATGGGGAGAATATATCTGATGATGCAGAATACACTGGTCTATGATGTCTACAGTTGAAATGCTACATTGAGTATTGCCATCACTGCCAAAGGGGGAGATTGTTGGCATATGATGAATCGACATGTTGATATGATGATAATGTATGTTGTCATTGATGTCAATAAGTGTAAGTGAATCAGTTTGCAGATTGGAAGAAGTTGGTGAACCGGTATGAAGAAATGCAGTGAACCGGTGTCGAGGTTTCACTGAGTGTGACTACCGGTTGGTAATCTCAGTTCTAGGGTTTTCGGTTTGGCAATCTCGATTGTGCGATGCAACCGATGACATTTTGTGTTAAGCTAGCTAAGAGATGAAGATGAGATTGTGATGCCACGTCAGCTTTGTGCACATGAAGGATTTCCTTGAGGATCTTGCACGAGAAGATCGACTGCATTAAATGTCTACCTCGGGAATGAACATTCTTCTTAGTGGTATGAGAAGAAAGTGTGATGAGGTACTGATTTCTATGTGCGGTGAAGAATGGACGATGTAGATTGTCTTATGATTTGTTTGAAATTGTATTGCTCTATGCAAAGTGTTTGGATGGTCAGGATTGGACCGCTTCTATTGTAAACCTAAAATGCTTAGGGTTTAGGGTTTATGCTACCGACCTAATTGTTGTCTATAAGGTCGATGATGTTTGTTATTGTAAGTTGTTGGCTAATGTTGTGTGTGTATCCGAGTGATGAGATACTTGACAGACCAGTAAGAGAAAACTACAGAGTGTGATTGTAGGAGTATAGGAACTGAAAATGATCTGCCTTAGCA
>NW_026730832.1:0-5000 GCF_030272615.1 Cryptomeria japonica | reverse complement strand
CCAGGCAACACTGTCATTAGGAACATTCAAAGAAAAATCAGGTAGGGAGGACCCCGCACAGTAACCACCAGACTGTTGTTGTAAAACACCAACAAGAACATAATCGTCAGGAGAAGAGCGAAGCTGTGGAGCAGGAGTGATAGAAGTAGGAGCCAAAGCGTCGGAAGAGTCCACAGCAACAGTAACATCAACAAAGGCTTCATCAGCAGTAAAGGGCGCCTCATCTCGGAAGGAGACATCATCCTCTAGAGAGGAGTCGACAGAAGAAGACTCGGAAGCATTAACTGTCAAGTGATCTTCAGTAGCATCCTTCCACCAAGCTGCAGCACCTCTGCGGCGAGAGACAGAACATTTTGAAGCTAAGTGACCCATTGAGAAGCATTTGCGAAAGCGAAAGGGGAGGCCCTCATAATCCACTTATTGAGTCCATAGCATATCCCCGACCATTAGAACCACATCCCCAAGCAAGGGCAGAGATATGTCAATATCCATTAACAGGCAGAGAATGTTGTATGGGAGATCAATGTCTAATATTTGACATGTAATTTGCATAGTGATTGGCCCAACCTAGATGGGTGGCCTTATAGTACCTTTGGATTTACACTCAACTTCATTGTAGGATTTGATAGTAATATTCCTTTGCAAATCAACAAAATCATTGAACTATCCCAATTACTTTATTAGATTTAATTCTTGATTCGACATCAATTAGCACATGTTTTATCTCAGTTTTAAGGATGAAGGATTTGATATGAGGGGTTTTGTTGGGAGATGGATTTATCAAAAGAAAATCTTAAGCATTAAATGTGAGGGGACACAAGATTCTTAAAGGTCTTTTTTTGAGATCTCCTTGTGGATAGGTGAGGATCAAAGTAGCTCTAGAATGATTTTTTAAAATTTTTTTTTTGGCGGGGGGGGGGGGGTTCTTTAGTGGTCAAAGAATTTGTTTGTCAATGTGTAGGAGTATGAGGCTCCTTGGATAGTAAGATGACCACGATGAGTAATGACAACACAATTAGGTGCTTTAATGGTGATAACAAATACTTGAATGGGAATTTGTTCAATGCAACCTATAACAAAATCAGTGGATTAGACATTGGAATTGTTTTTATAAGTATGAGGGACCCTAGTGTAATATATGAAAGCGTTACCATCATTATTCTTAGGAAAATCTTACTTTTACATCTCTAAATCTATGTTAGGGGACTTGCTGGTATAAAATAGATATTTCTCCTCAATCAATGAGAACTTGGATAGAATTTTTAAGCATCATGAAATTGGAAGAATTGTGGCCATTGACTTGATGGTATTCATAAAATTCATGTTTCTTGTACCAAGGAGGCTTGGGTATATTATCACTTAGTGTTTTTATGGCTACAAGTTGCATCAAGTTTGTTTGGTCCAGTTTATGAAGGACCATTTGGATAGGTTATCCCAAAGGCGCATAATTGCATCTAACAACCCATTTAGGGTCCCTTGGGTATGGTCACATGTTGTTGAGAATATTATGTTTGGGGGGTGGGGGGGGCTTATTTGAATATTTTGGATATGTTTATTATCAGTGATACCATCATTGACTACATTCTTGTTTTTGTTCCAAAAGTGGGGTTTATCACTAGATTGAATTTTGTCTTTGTCTTTACTCTCTGTATAGATATGTACTAGTGCTTTGTCAATAAGGTTTTTTATATAGTGACTCAATTTTCTATGATCTCATTGAAGGAGTTGACGCATTGGATTCATAAGCGGAATCTTGTTTCTTGATTCAAGTTCTAGACAAAGATTGTGATAAGTTAGTTTTCAAGAATAGACCATTGAAATTAATTAGCAAGATGTCTCCACATTTGCAATAAAGAGGTAAATATTTCACCATTATTTTTTTTGTACTACATAGGTCCATCAGGGTGATTTCATGTTTGATTTTATAAGAAAAACGTGTGATAAATCAAGTAGCTAGCTCAAAAAAGGCATTAATAGTCCCATGAGGAAGGTGTGTAAACTAATCAAGGGCTTGTCCTCCCAAGATTCTAGGGAACAATCTCAATAGGTGTGCATCAAGATAAAAGACCTCTTGACATGCAATATAGAATTATCTAACATTCTCTCTAGGATCTCCCTTTCCTTTGTATTTATTAAATATAGGCATCTTAAAGTTTTGAGGAAAGGGGATTATAGTGGACTTGTCAAAAGGATAAGGACGTTGGAAGGTTTAGGTTTTCTTTTGATGCCCTATTTGAAGACCCTTGAAGGATTCCTTGATTTGTTGAACAACTTGGGTTAAGGAATGTAGAGGTGGGAATTTGTTACCTCTAAGATGATGGATCTCAAAGAACAAACTATCTGTCGCTACCTCACTTAAACGGGCACAAGGGTGAGCCAGGGGATACAAACATCAAAATTAGGCGATCATGCCACAGAAAATACCTTTGAATGATCTTGTGAAGCCTCTGTCTTCAGGACGAACACACAGAGCTGGGACACTAGCGCAACACACTATCGTCCTCTACAGACATAGTACAGAGACTGTACAACGAATGCGAATGCAAAAATATTACTAAATTAACAACGATGTGATAAATAAAATAAAAGGGATAGAATGTTAACGGTTAAAAGAAGGTAAAGGAAAGTTGAGGGAAGCTTACAACCGGTCCATGATTGAAGCCTCTAGCAAGATAATCTCCTTTCTTCGATTACGAACCTACACACAAGCAAGAGAGAATAAATGTTGGGGTTGTGTTTTGGAGCCTGCCTTAGTCAGACCTTCGTTTTGGTGTTTCCACCTCCACGGCCAACCCAAATAGATAGATAGATCAAAAGATAAATAGCTAGAATGATAAAATAATTAAATAGATAAGGGATGTGATAAATCCCAAGATGCTCAAAGACGAGATAGATAGAATGATAGAAATTTATTACCAAAGAGGCTTGATAAAGCCAAGAGAAGTCGCAAAGTCTTATTGTGAGAGCTTCAGAGTGTTGTAGCAAGCTAGAAATTGTTATAGCAAGAGCCAAGAGAGATTGAATAACCAAGAGAGCCAAGATCCAAGAGAAATTGCTTGGAGAACTTAGAGAGCTTGAGAGAAGAGAAAAGATGGATTTAAAATGAGAGAAGAGGAGGGAAAAGAAAGTTGTAGAGCTGTTTGAAAGATTCTGAGCCGTTTCCACCAACCAAGATAGGTGACAAGTGGAAAGGCGTGCTCAGAATCGACATTTGAACATTAAGATGTCGTGAGACTAACGCGCGACGTGCTAACGTCCGTGTGGTGCATTATTGATGAAACGAATGATCAAATGAATCATGATCAAAAATGACGAGGGGGAAGAGAAACACGTTGCTAACACGACACAAAAGTTAAAGGATAACTGTTGAAAAGGTGTCTTGAGAATCTGTTGACTCAAAATTTTACTCTGAAAGCAAACAGCCTTATGGGAAATTCAGTGATGGGGGACCAATTGCGCAAGACTCACTGAATGACCTTCAGTTTAAGAAGTTGACTCTTCCTTATGGTTTTGAGAAAAGGGGAAGAAGGAAAAACTCAAAACAACAAGATCTAAACTATTGAGGCGATACGCCAGAGCATTTTTTTAAAAATATCATCAGCATATAAAACCCAAAGACGTGCGGTTTTAAAGCCCATTCAACAATCTACATGTCCAGACAGAACCACAACTAAGATACAATCAAAATTCCTTTGCAACATAAAGAAATATCAATCATGCATCTACCAGATAACAAGTGCAAAACATAGTTTAATCGGCAAAATCTTAGATATATATTTTCGAAGTTATCAAAATCACAATAGAAAGCACAGAAAACCATCAGAGCATGCTGAAAAGAGGCATCATAAAGGCCGCAGGCACAATTTGATTAACCTTCTTCAGAAAACACTAACAGCTAAAAGGCCAAAATTCTAACTAAGAAAACGTAATTGTTTATTTTGAAAGTTTTGAACCCCCATAACAGGGAAAAAACAAGCATAAATAGAACCCATGGCTCTGCTAACAGCCCAAACATCCGCCAATTGAGCACAACCACCCCTGAAACAAAAAAGACATGTTGTGGCACTCCGCAGGAACACACCCAACAAAATGGCCCCTGAAGTTCTTAATCCCACCTAGCCGCAACGATCTTCCTACCCACCTGAACAGAAAAACCATGTCGTGGCACTCTACAGGAAAATGCACTGAAGGACACACAGAAGAACAGAGGAAACTCTATAGAAGAGCCTCCCAACTGAAAAACTACCAACAACGCGGAGAGGCCAGGTGTCTCCATCTTTCTCAAACCACAAGGTGGGGCCCAAAAGCATAGTCGGGTCACCATAACTAATCCATTTGTCACCTTTGCACTCTTTGAGACCTAGAAACATAAAATGCGGGTCATCGAGGCAACGCCGAGATGACACTTGACTCGTATGTCGAGCGCGGCTGGAAAGCTAAAGAAAGAAAAGAAGCATCCTAGTCAAAAAAAATCGCCCGCTGACTTTAACTAAAAACAATGTGAACATTTCTTGGCAACTAAAAGGGGGAATTCTGCCTGCGGAATACGAGAACCCAAAATTGTTGGTTTGGAGACCAGACTTCATGCTAGAACAGGGCGGAGCAGATCATAGACTTGCTGCAAGGGGGTCCAATCTTTTTCAGAGGGTAACACTTGCGATTCTAGATTCTGATAATGCTAATCCAGGCAGATAATTTCATCAAAAAGCAGGCCGACTAGCTCATCATGGACCAACTTCAGGAGCACGTAGAGCTGAGCTAAGGGGTGCAGGAGACGTTCAACCTCCTCCGCAGAGATGGGATTACTCCGGCGCTGGATGAAAGATCTATCCTGGTGCAAATGCTTGACCTGAATTAATACTTGTTCAACCCCCAGTACAGAACCATCCGGAGGGAACAGAGAAGGTAGGCCTAATGAGACAAACCTCTCTATACATTGTTTGATATTTGGGATGGAGATTTGCAAGGGCTCAAGTTTCGCTGCTACATGTATGATCACC
>NW_026730831.1:0-5000 GCF_030272615.1 Cryptomeria japonica | reverse complement strand
ACCAGTTTGTGGTTCTCTTCAATGACTTGCTTTTAACACTGAAGTCTTAAACTCAGATGCTTTTATAGTTAAATTCTTTTTAAGAAAGTGCTTCTAACTTCTTTGACAAGTTGTGTATCATTCTCTTGTCAATACATCGTCTAGAATTTGCATTCTATTTTGTTATGGTAAACAAAATAGACCATTCGATGGACTCTCTTTGAGCAAATGCATTTCCTATTACTCTACTCTACAAAGATTTTGAAATCAATACGAACGTAAGAGTTTATGCTGTTGTGGCATCTTACTTGATTGAATTTTGGGTATGTTTGATGAGTAGGTCTTTCTTTGAATTTTATGTATGAAATTTTTTCTAAAGGGTTTTCAAAGCATAGGCATTTTTCATAAAGAAATAAATCAACTTGTCTGTAGCAAAGCTTGAAGCTAAGAGATAATATGGTATGTTTGTCTACTACTACTACCAAGGGACCTAAAAAGTTTTATTGTAAAAAAAATTACAAATCATTGTATATTTTGATCTTAAGAAATTATAGAATGTACAACTTTTTGACTAAAATGTAAAATTTTGGTGAAAAAAAAAATATATAATGTAACTTGGATCACCGCCATTTCAGACCGTGTGTTGTATCGTAAACAAGAATTGGATTTTTAAAATTTTTATTTTATTTACAAAAATTATAAGTATTATTTTTTCTTTGGTAAACTCGGATTTCTAAGCTTGGCCTAAGCCCAAAAAAACCACTTACAAGGGGATATATTCTCATTGGGTTTATTATTGATACCACTATTAGGGACCTCAATCTTGAAGGCATTATTCCCACATTCAAACCCATGAACTCAACAATCCAACAAACACACAACCTACAAGCACTACTACTCAGTGAAGCCACACATTTTATTACTATTGCAATAAAGTGTATTGTTTAATAAACAAGTAAAGTGTATCCAATAATATGTAATAAGTGCATGGGCTAGGATGATCATTGAAATCCATTGTTGAGGAGGGAAGTCTCAAATGATCTCAAATACAAAAATGATAAGCAATATTATCATAGAAAAAGAGTGGGTAGGGAAAGATTCCCACACTCAAAGGAGGTAGCCTTAGATCCAAGGTATAATTATTTAGGCACAACATTATATAGGGGAAGGTGTGATGCCTAAATGATAGGGTGATATACCAATAGAAACTCATTTGAAAAGGGAAAGGTATGCTGCACCTTCAACCCCTAATTTGAGGATACAAAACTTAAAGCACAAAGAACATGGGAAAAGCATGATACCCCAAATGTAAAAATATGACAATGCAAGCTAAAATACTATAGAGAAGGCATAACACCCCTAATGTAAAGGTATAAAAATATAATGTCAAATTTGGAATAAGGTATGTGTTGTAAATTAAGTAATGCATGGGATAGATTATGTAATAAAAAATAAATTAACGTGTTAATGTTATTTATTAGATGCAAGGTTTTAGTTAGTTATTAGTTATATGTAGTTGGTAGTTAGTGGTTTGAGTAGGTGGAAAAAATAAAGGCTTTATAAAGTCATGTAATATAGTACATTGGTGTTGAAGATAAATGACTTAAAATTTGTGTGATGAGCCTTGTGATTTTTTTGTCATACATATGTTGTCATTGATGTCAAGAAAGATCAAGGAATATGTCCAAGGATGAGTGATGTGAAGAGAACATGAAGATGGTGTTGGATAGATTTGATAGATACCTTTATTTGGTATCATTATAGAAAGCTCTCTTGTGCTTCTCAATATTATCATCTAGACCCAACTTCTTCTTGAACGTCCATTTACAACTAATAGGTTTTTTTTCCTCAAGAAACGGTACCAGATCCCATGTAGCATTCTTCTTCAATGCAACTATTTCTTTGTTCATGGCTTCCATCCAAGAATCTACATCATGTATACCCATTGCCTCTTTAATAGTCCTAGGCTCATCAACATTAGCAATTAAAGCAAAAATACAACTAGAATCTAACAATGAATAACCAAACATTTATGGTGAATAACCATATCTTTTAGGTTGTTGCCTCACATGTGTAGACCTCAAAAATTGAGGTTGAGGATCTTGTTCCTCTTCAAAATTCTTTGAACTTCTAGAGCACTTAATTTTCCTACTAACCCGATTTTCACACAAGGATTTAAATTTCTTAAATCGATTGAAAACTTCAAATTTACTTCTGAAGAAATAAACAAATGTCCTTCTAGAATAGTCTTCTATGAATGAAACCAAGTACACAGATCTATTTAAATAAGGCATATTAACTGGACCAAACACATTAGAATGAACATCAAGTCGAAAAACCCAGATTACTTATGAGAATTAGAATAAATGAAACACGGTGTTGCTTTCCATATATACAATATTTGCAAAAGTCAAACTCAAGATTAGAATCATCAAGGCCTTCAACAAAGCTCTTATTTTTCAAGGCTCACAAGACCTTTTTACCTATGTGGCCAAGTCTTTGGTGCCACAACATTGTCTTCTTAGTTGGGAGCTTCATCTCCAAAGCATTAGCACCCTTAGGTACCCAAAAAGAATGACCATTAGATGTTGATACAACAATATTCTTCTCTTCTTGATCTTACAATGAGGATGAAGATTCTGAAGCCCGTTTCTTGTAATTCATAGAAGCACTATTGCGGTAAACCATGCATGCATCTAGCTTATATAGAGTGCGTAGTTGAACACCCTTAGCAAGCACTACATAACCTCTAGTCATCTTGCATCCACCTTGCAAGAAAACAATTTGCATTCCCACATTGTTCATCTTGCTAACATAAAGAAGGTTTTGTGTCAAACCAAGAATGTGCAATACATCACCAATCCCCTTCACGTTACCATCGGGGAATCAAATCTTGACTCTTCCATGGCCATCAATCTTCAGGTGAGAATCATCACCCAAGTACACCTTCCCACCATCATAATCTTTATACTTTGAGAACCAACCCTTGTGAGAGGTCATGTGGAAGGAAGCACCTAATCTAATTAACCATACATCTTCTAATGCATGGATTGCCAAAGCAATGAAAAAAACATCTGCATCAACTCGAGAGGATCAGTTGGAATCAAAATTAGAGGCTTTCCTATTTTCCTTTTTCTTCTCCTCTTTACAAGCTTTCTATAAATGACCGGATGTGTCGTAGTTCCAACATTTAGCCTTGGACTTTTTACTAGGGAATTTGGATCTCCTTGGAGATTTTGACTTGCCTTTATTGTCCTTCTTCTTGCCTTTCTCTATTGATATTCCGCGAGCAAAAAGGGCCTCATTAGCCATCTTAGAAGACTTCCTCTGCATTTCTTCAAACAACAACAAAGAAACCACATCTTCCATCTTGAAAGTGGTTGTTGTGCTTCCAATAACCATTACAAGGAGATCCCATTAATTAGACAAAGAACACAATAGGAGCATGCATCTTTCTTTATCATCAATTTTTACACCAATAGAGCTTTGTTGTGAAACTAAAATATTAAAAACATTCATATGATCTGAACAAATCCTCCTTCCTCCAGTCTCGAAGAATACAACTTTTTCCTCAAAAAGAGCTTATTTACCAAGGATTTCCCTTGATAAATATCACCAAGCTTTTTCTAAAGTGTAGCTATAGTCTTCTCCTCATGAACATTAAGGAGCACAAAGTTTGCTAGACAAAGTCTTATCAAACCCTTGCTTTCTGATCCAATGTATCCCAAGCATCTTACCCTGTTGTTTGAGGCTTAGTCCCACAAGTCTCTATCAACAACCATGCCTTCCATTTAGGGTTTCCAAAGCCCAAAATTGCCACCATTGAATTTCTCCATCTCTATCCTTCTAGATGGGCTTGCCATCTTAGATCTATAACTAGGCTAAGAAACTTCTACCTACAAAAGCTCCTACTAAAAAAAGATTTGCACAAAAAACCAAGCTACAACCCACTAATGATAACAAAGTTTTTGATTAAGTAAAAACAAGTTTTAAAGGGACTTGAAACCCTCTACAAGATAGGTTTTAGAAGGACTTGCAACCCGAACCGAAGGATAAACTTGAAAGACCACTCAAAGAAACAAAACACAAAAGAGATTTGGCCCAGCTAATCAAAAGAAGGGGAACAACATTAACCCCCACTAAAAGCTAACAGGTTGCAAAAAACCAGCAGCCCTAACCCAACTAGGAAGGATCAAGAATTTGACCTACCCTTATGGGATCGAAGGGTCATATCAAAAGAGGACTGGGACAATTTAGATTTTTTACTTTTAATAGTAATCCATCCCTCCTCAACCCTAGCAGCAGCCTTTTGCCAAGAGGATGGGTCCAGAACAGAGAACCTCCCATCATCAGGAGGAACAAAGCCAACATCCAGAGAGGCAGAGACAACAGAAGATCCAACAACAATCTGAGATGTAGGAGGGTCATCCATCGAAGAAGAAGATCCATCATTTTTCAAACGATCACTCGGGATGCCACCGCAGGCATCCACACATTCTTGAGGCAAGGCAACACCAGAAACAAGAGGCGTACCCTCAGTCTGAGGAACCTGTGCCACCTCCTAGGAGAAGCTTTTCTTTTTAACAAAATAGTGTTCAGAGGATGCACCTTTCCACCAAGAAGTAGATCTTTTTTATTTTTTATTTGTTTCACACCCTGCAGCAACATGTCCAGTTTGAAAGCACTTTCGACATCTAAAGGGGATACCTTTAAAGTTGAGTGGTTGGGCCCAAGATCCCAAGGAAGATTCAATCTCTAACTCAGCTGGAAGCCCTTTAGAGACATCAATGTTAACCAAAATACGGCCATAAGTAGAATGATAAATTTGGTAAGATTCCTTATCAATCATTAAGAATTCGCCTAAAGCCTCCCCCACTTCCTCTAGCAGAGAATCTGTCCAAAGATGAAGGGGAAGGTTGGGGAGCCTAACCCAAATAGGAATCTCATTAAATGAATCAGTAGATGGATTAAAGCTTGAGAACCAGGGTTTAACCATCAAAACATATTTGTCCTCCCAGCTG
>NW_026730830.1:0-5000 GCF_030272615.1 Cryptomeria japonica | reverse complement strand
AGGAGGACATTTAATCATCTCTTCCCCCTTCTTTTTCTTTGTTCCTACACCAGTTCACATGTCATTGCCCCTACATCTCTGTCATTTGCCTTGCTATTCATGGGTTACGGTTTGGTGTAGAGATAGCAAAAGGGGGTTGTGGATGGGGTGATGCAGAGGCAACAGAATACTTTTTGATTGCAAATTGTGTTGTTTGGTAGTGTTTGGGTGTCGATGTGATGACCCCTACGCCAACCTTTGTTTTTGGTGCTACTACGACCGATGTGTTGTGTCAGGAGGTGTTTGTGGCGGCTGAAGACCTCACTTTGTTTATTGTGGGTGCCCCAGTGGTCTTCAATTTTACCCCTATTTATGCTGCTTATAGAGGTGGATGCGGTGTGGAGAGTCTTGTTGATGGAAAGGTGCAGAGGTGGAAACAGTGTGGTGGGTTTTTTTGCCGGAAGGGTTTGTTGCATTTGTCTTCCATCACGAATAGGTCTTGGTGCTTCGATAGTTGTTGCGAGGGTGAGCCTCTTATTCTTGGAGGAGGGCTTGGTTGGGCGGTGTTGTGCTCCTATGCCGAGGGTGTTGTTGCCCTGCTTTTATCTAGATGCAAAGGAGGTATTTAGGATCCAGGTGGAGCTCCCATGACCTAGTTCATCATTGGCATTTTGGGCTCTTCACTCCTTTTGGGCTATTTTTTACCCTTAGAGTGGTCTTTTTTATTGTAGGGGGCCTCTGTGTGTGGGGTCTATATGTTCTTGTTTTGTAGCCTTTTGGGGTTTCCTCTTGATGGTTGCAGGTGCTCCTTTTTTTATCTTCTTCAAGAGGATCTTTGGTTTTGTTCAAGGTTTCTTTGATCTTCCTTTCTTAGTTTTCACTATTTAGGAAGATCAATCTCTATCGAGGGGAAGAGTTGTGGGTTGAGTTTGATGCAATGGATCCTGTTTGGGGATATGGATGCCTTGTTTTTTGACATTCGATGGTTGATTGTTGCTTTCTCCTTGCTGTTGGGTTTATGTCCCTATTCTCCAATACAGGTGGACATTTTGGCTAAGCTTATCTCCTTGGAGTTGGACTGGTTTAGGCCTCTTCTTCAACTTTTGGTTCTAGGAGCCTTCTTAAAACCTAGTTGTCCAACAAATCATTGTGGTCCCATATGTTGGTTGCTGGAATTTGGTTTGTGGTATGAAGCTTTGTTCTATGCACTGATGGTTTCTATATTTTAAATCCCTATTGAGGTGGGTCCCTATTCTATTGAGGTGGAAAGGTGATTTTCTGTTAGAGGTGCGACTATCATATGCTTTGAGGTTATTGGCTTCATCCTGGTGGTTTGGGAGCCATTACAAAACCAAAATCGAAGGTTAGGGGAACCTTTCAAAACCCCCATGTTTCTGTTTAGTTTTTAATGTTTATCTTGTGTGCTTTTGTCTAGGTGCATGCTGATAGTTTTCAAGGGCCCAATATAGATTCCGGTCATTTTTGGTTAAGGTTTGGTCTAGCTTTTAGCTGCTTGGAGATTTTATCAAAGGTTAAGGGAGCTAGGAATATCCATGCTAATTGGCTGAGGGTGCCTATTAAACCCTCGTTCCTTTCTTTTATGTGCTATAATTTGAGAGTATAGCCTTGTTGGTGATGTCAGCCTGATTTGCAATGACTATCTTTTGTTTGGTTGGCATTGTCTATTTGTGGCTATGCTGATGTTTGGCTAGCATTAGTCTATTTAGCTGTGATTGGGTTGTGTGAATGTTTGCAAGCTATTCTTTTTGCAGCCCTTTTTGCTTGGTTGTCTGTACTTTTTGGTTGGACAATTTTTTGGTTGTGGGTTCCAGATCCTTTCAAAATCTAATTGTAAAGGTTTCTGGGTCCCTTCAAAACTTCATTTTCCTTTAATCAAAAACATGCTAAAGGATTTTGTTTAGGAAAATTATTTTTGTTTCTTTTACCCATTCTCTTCTACTTGTGAGATACCAATCAAATAAAATCTATAATAAATCATGATCAATAGTAAGAATGAACACATGATTTGCTCAAATTTAATGATTTATGAAGCTTTGGCAAATTAAATTTAGGGTCTTCCTTATTATTTTATATGCTCACCTTGTCAAGTAAAATGCCTTAAATCATTCATTCATATTTTGGTTCAAATATTGATGGAGTAATACTAAAACACCCTCACAAACTATTTTAATAGAGAGTTTCAATGAAAACTATTAAGTTTTCATGATATTTTTCCAAATTTTAAATTAGTAAAAAATCAAAGTGATTAAAATAATTTATATATTAAAAATTAATATTTAAAACTTTTATAATACATTCCCGAGTTAAATAGGATAGAAAGGTTTGTAGGCCAATGAAATAATATCAGGAAATATTTTACAATATAAAAGAAAGAGATGGTGGGCTAATAAAATGCTTCAACGATCATTATGTAAGTATGGGAGAAACAAGACAGGATGCACAAAAGGGCACATGCTCATGCAGGCCATTTGATTTGGTGCAAATGATAAAGGAATGTCCACACTACACGTGGCCACACAGCGTTGCGTCATGGGCCAAAATGACTTCAAGTTCAAAACCATATCTAGTAGCATGGTATTATAAATTTACTAAGGGGTATGATTATATTACATACTACCTCAAGGGCATGGCCAAAAATCTAGTCAATCTATTGACCCATGATACTGTTGATTCAGGCCAAGATACAAAAAAATTGTATTAGGCTTCTTTATCTCGCAAAAGCCATTGCCCTTTATTTTTAAAACCATGTTAAAGCTCTGGAAAAAATTGAGTAAAAGAAGACTAAAAAAATAGTTAAAATACAATTGTAAGTGTAGTTTGCAAGACTAACCATTGTACAATGAATTTGGAATATTCACTATTATTGTTAAAGATATTTTCAATATTGAAAGATGTTGTAATTTCTTGTACTTTTTATATATAAATACATAACAATGAACAACAAATGGGATTGCAAATTTTAGATAATAGAAATGGGAAAATCTTAATGCTCAAATTTGGAAGACCAAAGCTGAAATAAATGCTCAAATCCTTATTGGGAAAATCTAGCATCATAAATTGTTCTAGAAGTATTAAACATATTTTGATACATATTTAAATATATAACAATATTTTGATATGTTTGAAAAATATTTTGCATCAATCCTTTTAATAATTTTTTGTTAGTAGTGACATTTCCCTTGATGTCCATACAAATGTTTCAAGAAATTGTACAACTAGATGTTTTGGTATAAAGAATTTGATAGAATAGATTCTTGTCATGTTTTCAGATAATAAAATAAATGAAATGTTTTTAATTAAGTAAAAACAGGTTTTAAGGGACCCGAAACTTGATTACATTCAAAAGATAGTCAAGAAGGAAACAAAACAAGACAGCTGCAAAAGACCAGCACAAAAACCAGCAGCAAAGAAAAAGATAGCAAGAGGCCAGCAAGAAATTGGCCCCAAGCCCAGCATTACAAGGTAATTAAAAAATTTTAATCAGTCGCACAAGAATTTCCACGAGTGTGATCTTTTTCAAATCCTAATATAATTTCAATCTCATCAACCTCTAGAGGAGCCACCTGACCTAGCCACACCCAAACCAAGTTCCATTCTTTTCACTTTTCTAGAATGTATTTCTATTCACTATCTTGCAGTTTCCCTCATAAATTTTCAATTATAGTACAGAGTTCTTCAAAAAGGACACTACCACATCATCTAGATTCTATGCAATTCAATTTTTTTCTTTCATCCCATAGAGGCCAATCATCCTTTGTCTGAGGAATTGCTTCCTGAATAGTCATGGGGGGGGAGAGGTAATGCTTGAAATCTCTCTTCTATAGGGAGATTGTGTACATAACCTCTTGGTCTTGTGGAAGCTGAAAAGTACTTCGAGTCCACCAACTCTAGTTCCAAGCACTATAGAAATTTTTGGATATTTTCTTCCAAATATCCTTCGATGCAAAAGCATCATTCTCATACTAGAAAAAAAGTGGCCCTTGCATTAACACATTAATTTCCTCCAAGAATGGCTCGATAGGTTTCCCAGGAGCTCCAAAACCAATTATTCTCTCCAGACATTAATTAGAGATGTCACATCACACACTCTAGACATTGCTTGTTTGTATTGCATACTCTCTATGTATTTATCACCCTTTAACACTCCTCTCCTGTTCTCCAATTGATCTTTTCTATGTAGCTGATGAGCTTGTTTCCATGTCATTCAAGATAATGCCTACTTTCTTTTACAAAATTTATTTGCACATGACTCTTCAGCTTGTATTGTCTACTTCTGCATGGATATAAATTATAATTCAGGCTCAGATGATTAAATAAAATAAGCATATGTAAAGAAAAGATTTAGTCATCAGATGTTACATATTATCTGACGGAAATATCCTAGATCCAATTCTTGGAGAAAGGAAACATCATTGATAATCTTTTTTTCAAATAAGACTCAATCAAATAAATTAAAAATGTTTTATGTAATTTTTATACATAGAACTCATGCAATGCTTTCATATACTGATGGCCAAATCATCACACCGACACCATTATCATCGGTGCAATTTTGTGGTTAGATGGAAGAGGTAAGAAAAGGATGCATGTTGTTAAATGGAAATGGTGCTTCTTGAGTAAGGACTTAGGTGGATTGGGGGTCAAAGACCTCAGGGAACAAGGTATTTCCTTAGAAATCAAATGGATTGTCAAGGCTTTAGAAGGGAATGAACCATGGAAAATATTAATCAAGAGAAAATTCATTATTGTCAATCATTATAAAATTTTAGGCGGGAATATTGTTGATAATTTCTCATGGTTTAATATTATTGTCAGGTATGTCTGCAATCTGAGTAAAAAGTCTAACTTTTTTTGGTTTTTATTGTCTATTGAAATTCTTTGGTTTCTTTGGAAGAGAAGGAATGAGAATGTGTTCCAAGGTAAAGGGAGGGTTCTTATTGAGTGTAATCTTAAAATAAAAAATGCTCTAGGAGTTTTTCTCTATCGAAAATGCTCTAATA
>NW_026730829.1:0-5000 GCF_030272615.1 Cryptomeria japonica | reverse complement strand
CTAAACAAAATTGGAAAAAATAGAATTCATTTACATTAGTGAAATTTTAACCCTATTAAAGTATTCATACAATAGACACTAAAAAAATATGTGTAATATTTAGATTAGTAAATAAATTGTGACATTGAATGTTACACTTAATGTACACAAATCTTGATTTTTAAAAAAGAGTTATTTATTGTTCAATAATATATTATATTAAAACATAAACCATGCAATTTAATTGGATAATTATAATATTAAAAGAAACCTAAAATAACTATATAAAGAATAAACATATATTTTTCTTGGTCAAAAATTTAATCTAACTATACTCTTTTTTTCAAGATACCCCTCACAACATTCATTCTAATTTTTCTATCAATTAATTATTGCATCTAATTATAGTAAGAATCTTGCTTCAAAAGGTGAAACACAAGAAGAATATATCACCCATGGGATTAGAAAATTCTACCACCACCTTATATTACCATATAAGTGAAATTGTTAGACACTTTACAAAAAAAAATTAAAAAAAAGTGTTCTTTCTCACACTTGTTCGGTTGGCTTTATCAAATTTATTTTGATAAAAAGATGTTTGGTTAATTAGAGATTTTGAAAAGGTCTTGATGTTAGTCAAGTTTAGAATTTATGCCTACACTAATTTTTATTTATAATTAATTATTAGTTTTCTTATGGATGTTTCAAAAGACTTATGATCTTATTTGTTTATAAACTCCATATAATACATATATTTTTCTTAGTCAAAAAATTAATCTATGCACCAATAATCTATTACAATGTATTGATAATATATTAAGGGTATTAATAGCTTGGTGCATCCTAAGGGCTAAATAGCTATTTCCCTAAAAATAACCCTAAACCTAGCCCTAACCGTGATGTACACCCTAACCCTATCCATAATTCTAACCATGATGTAAACCCTAATCCTAACCATGATGTAAATCCTAATCCTAACCCTAACCATATCCATAATTATAACCTGAAACCTAACTATAACCCTAACCCAAGAAATAACTCTAACCATAACCATAATCATAACCATAACCATAACCTTAACCATAACCATAACCATGGTATAAACACTAACATTAATCCTAACCCTTAACCCTAACCCTAACCCTAACCATGACTTAAACCCTAACCCTAGCCATTATCCAAACCATAACTGTAACTCTAAGCTTAGCCATAAACCTAACCATAACTCTAGACCTTAACTCTAACCTAACCATAACCATAAAACCTAACCCTAACAATTATCCTTAGCCCTAACCATAAAATCTAATCCTACTCATTAGCCTAACACTAACCATAACTCAAAACCTATCCCTAATCCTAAGAGTTCATCCTATCCATAATTCTAATACTAACTATAAACCCCAACCCTAACCTTAATCTTAAATCGTAACCCCAACCATAATCCTCACCCTAACCCTAAGCATGATGTAAATCCTAACCATAATCCTAAACCTAAACCTAACCCTAATCATGAACCTAACCATAACCCTAACCTTAATCTTGACCTTAATCTTAACCCTAGCCTATTTGACTTTTTTGACTTTAGGGTGTAAAATTTGATAAAAGTAGGCATCTCGAGTCTAGCTTTCTTTATATATCAAAACATATGCTTTGATATTAAAAAAAAAACCTTACGTTGGAAAACTATAAGACTATATTAAAACTATAAATCTTTATATAGTCATATTTTATAAGAGAATACATATTTTATAATTTAATTTCTTTTTACTTAAAATTAATAAATTAATAAATGAAAACCTAGATATCTCTCGGCTTTTTTTATATATATTTCTATATATATAGGATAGTTATACTTCATTTAAGATAATTATTATTTTTCTTATGGATAGATCAAAAGGCTTACTAATGTTTATTAATTCCCTATAATATTTTTTATTTACAAGTAAGAAATAGGGTGTGAGGATAGTTTTTTTTCTTTTCTATAAATCTTACTTATTAAAATGTTTAATATTTAGCTTGCTAAAGCAAAATTTAGATGGGTAGAGTGGGTGTAAAATTTTGGAATAAAATGTATAGGTTAAGTAAAAAGGTAAAATGTAAAATTCTATAAAATAAGAATCAAAAGCATCTTTAGTTGAAATTTTTAGTTCTAAAATTTCAGTTGTACATATATTTTAAATCTCTTTAAAAAATATTAAAAAAAAAATTATCAAGGCATGCTTAGTAATAATTATAAAGTTAAAACAATAATAATAATTATTATTTTATCAAAGTTAAATTACTTTCACATATTTCTTATTCTTCTCTTTTTGAAATTTATAGCTTTAGTAGATAAAGAAAGGTTTCTATTATAACAATTATTTATATATATATATATGTTTTTTATGTATTTTTTATAACAAAATGATTTTAAAATACGAAATTAAAAACTTTGATATATTCAATGAAACAAAAATTAAATAAGACAAAGAAACAATTTTAATAGTGAATATCTATTTATTTTGGTCAACTCTCTCTTTAAGTTTAGTGTTTTTATATAGATGTATTTAAAATAATTTTCTACAATTTCAACAGATTAGTTGCTTCATATCTTAAATATGCAACCATCAAGAATATTTAAATTATATTGAAATAAATTATTTTAATAATTGTATATATTAGTTTATTTTTGAATATGTATAGTACTTCTTGTGAACTATATCTTTATAAAAAAAAATTGTATAAAAATTAATTATTAAAATTAAAATAGATAACCAAATCAATTTTCTAAATTTTATGTTAAATTTACTCTTAAATTATTATAAGTGAATCCATCGATTTTTTAGATTAGAGCCTTATAAATAGTGTTTATAGAGCCAAAATAGTTTCATATGCAATTCCAAACAAGTTAAATTGATAAATAAAAATTACCAGTTTCGTTTGCCTGGTTAAGTAATTTGTATGTTTCAAAACGGAAACATGTAATGTCAAGTTGAAAGACATTTTTTTTTAATTCGTTTTCGAAAAATGGAGACAGTTAAATTTTCAGTTTTTTATGTCCATATTCAAACTAGAGACGTGTAATTTTTTTTGGTATTTTTCCATTCCCGAAAGGCATGTGCCAGCTGGGACATACGGAGTACACAATACGAAGGAATTTAATGATAATTGGTATCATCAAAACCGATTGTCGGGAAAAATGATAATTGATATCATCGAAACGGATTGTCGAAAAAAATGCCGACGTGAGTCACCCGAATTCCGGTAAGAGGTTCTCACCATATAAATAGCCTATCCGCTAATTATAAAATTAAATGTATTGGATAAAGTGTATAAAATTTTATTAGTGATGATAAATTGTTTTTGATACAATTTTAAAATTTGATTGTCATGAAATTAGAATTGCATCCTCAATTTTTGTTTTTCATTTTGAATTCTATGTAAAGTTCATAAGTGTTTATGTCAATTGAATAATCTTAATTTGTAGACATTCAATATGGGCTATAATTCTAATCTTGAATATGTACATTTATGTTTTTTTTTGTCAAATGTATTAATATATATATTTTTCAAAATAATTGATTCTCGATCATTGCATTCTTATGAGACATGTTATCTTAGGTCAATTATAAAATAAGGTCAATTTTAAGATTGTACTATAAAACGGTATATGACAAAAAAAAACTATTCAAATATCATAGATGATAATTTCAATGTATATAATTTTTTTTTGTTCATCAAATATAAATGATGATATAATTAATTCTCTTTAAAGTGAATAATTTTACATAGAAAGGAATTGCAATGTGATGGATAGGAAAACTATACATCCAAAATCCTAGAGGATGCACACAAAAGATATAAGACCAAAAGATGTATTTTGATTGAGATTGATTCAAAAAAAATTGTGATTAAGTTACAAAGATTTAAGTGCAGTAATAGAAAATTCTCCATACTTCTGGCCATGTAGAAAAAATGACAATTCTCTTAAAAAATAATATACTAAAATTGAAAAGAACTGATGTTATATAATAGTTGTTAAAAAAACCATATCCTTTATATATACTCTTAAAAAAAATATTTAGTACTTGTTATATTAGTTCATTACAAAATATACTTAATAATATCTACTAGTAAAGATAGTAGATTGCATATCATCCAGGAAATTAAACACATTTATATCTATTTAAATGTTTTTTCTTATGTGCAACTTGAATTCTAAACATGCATATATCTCTAGAATTATAATATTGAGAAATCTCTTATAAGGTTTAGTAGAAATGAAGAGCATGAGTCATGCATATTATTAGGACATAATCTACTATAAAATAGAAGAAGGTAAAATAAGTATTTTGATAATATTTTTCTTATTTAAAACATTCAATATAAACACATATTCAATACGATAAAAAATATAAGAAAGAGAAAGACATTTAGATACTCACAAAAAATAAAAATAATATATGTACATGTATCAAAAGAGATACATAAGAAATGCGAAAAAAAAAATTAGTTTTTTTCAAAAATCTATGTATGCTTGAAGAAATTACATGCACAAGCTTAAAAAAAATTATTCTTAAAACTTTTCAAAAAATATATATTACTATGTCACCAACTAAATAATATTGTCAACAAGTAAAACAAATGTTAATTTAGGGACAACATATTATCTCCAAGATATAAACTATTTTATGTATGGAGATATAAATCATAAAGGGATATCTACAAGACTGTAAATTTGCATAGTAACTAAAAATAATCCATCAACTATATCAAGAAATAGTATCTTTCATTTAGTCACCTAAATTAGAACTAGACAATCCTATAGAAAACATGCCCAAGGGATCGTTTTGCTCAGTTACTAATTCCTTTCACATATGAGAAAATCATATATATAATAGTGAATTATGTTAGGATTAAGGTGCCCTCTACCTTGTAAATCCTATGACATGGTTCCAACATCCTTAGAGAGTTTCCTAAGGCACTTAGGATGTATTGGAAAAATAATTTGTAATATTTAATTCTCACCATTATTTGTAATA
>NW_026730828.1:0-5000 GCF_030272615.1 Cryptomeria japonica | reverse complement strand
CTACCTTATTTTGCCTATCTACTTCCTTACAAAATGTTCTATAGTGATCTCATACATATATGAGTCATTTTACAACTTGCCAAGTCGTCTTATAATGATTTTACAATTAATTACAAAATATATTATAAACAAAATTCCTATCGGCCTGGGTGTTGGTATACTTCCTTTCACTGTCGGTGTTCTATGTGCCGGTGTAGAGTCTGTCATTGCTGGTGTTGGTAAATTGTCTTGCTAGTGTCATAGGATTGCACGGTTTCCATCAATGACAAAACCTTCAATCACCTACAATGTCTCATTGGAGCGTGCATTTGCCAACAAAAGCTTGCATTTGTAATGATGTATTAATGCAAATTTAGGTACAAGCTGACAAACTGGCTCTTGAGGTGGGCCACTTACAGGAGATCCTTCAGCACTGGGGAAATGCCCCTTGTGTGGTTTCCAGAGTGTTGTTGGATTTTGTCTTTGTCGACCGCACTCTGCCCCATGGTCATCGTCATCGCAATTCCTCCGCTCGACGCTCTCAGACCCCACGAACCCAGGATCCTCATCGGTCCTCTGGTAGGAGAGATGATGCATGGAGGTGTCACTTGGCTTTTCCTCTGCGTCGTGGCTCTGCCTCAAGGTGGCCTTCTGCTACTCCTGTGACTTTGGCTCCTCCTGCTAGTGATGGCTCTAGGTGGCCTACTACCACCACCTCCAATTTTCCTTGCCTGGCTCTGGTGATTTCACCTCCCAGGCGAGAGGAAGGAGAATAAGACAAAGATCTTAAATATGGGTGGTCTATGCCGAACCCGACTCCTGACCCCGCTGATGTATGGGGCAAGAAAGATGATCCAGATCCTCCTCCCTCGGCTACCTCTGCTTTGGCTACTTGAGGAAGTTTTTTGATGAATACCTTTGTTTTTTAACTTCGGCTTCTTTCCGTGTGACTCTCGCGGGGTGATCTTGTATCCCCCAGCCTTTTTTGTGAATATGTACTTAGATATTTATACTTAATAGAGAAGGCCTATTCACTAAAAAAAATCAAACATTTATCCCACCCAAATTTCAGTGGATGTCCGTAATTATTTGATCACAACTTGTGGTCACTTTTTATTTCCCAACATTCTTCTGGCCTATGCCAAAAGGGGAGCTCCAAAGTTGGTTCCTCACTGCCATCACTTGGAATTGATGAGCAAGTTGACTCAATGGCGAATAGCCAATGTTGCAAGATATGCACAAAATGTGTATGTTAAAAAAAAAAGCTAGAAACTTTCAAGCAAATATGATTGATAGTTGTCAAGAACCTCTACCAATATCCTCACAGCCTCAACTATATGAAGTTTGATGATGCCACCGTTATTGCAGGTGCTTGGTTTTCAAACTACACCCATCTCTATTTTTTAACATGCAACAACAAAGTGAAGGCAAAAAATAAGAATAAGAATGATACATTCCAAACATCCACTCAATAAAATAATATTGAATAAATAAAATATTTTCACATAAAGTCATATTAGAGGCACCAATCACTCACCAATACAACATAGAAAACAAAATTGAAAGGAAGTACAATCGCCTCCATTTAACACTCAAATGCTATTACAAAAATTTACACAAATCTACATTGAATGGAAAATAAGATTAACATGCTAGACCACAACGAAAAGGTACCCAAAAAGGAATCTAAATAGAATAAAGTTTGCATTAAAAATAACAACAAAAAATAGTAGAAAATAATTTTAATCAAAAGTGTATCTTAAGAGGGCCCCACATAAGTAGCATGCAAAAGGTAGGTATTAGTCTCTACTCTATTTGTATCTTATCTCTCCTATATTTCTACTGCATATGATTTACATTCATCACGTGTTCATCACATATATATTTTTCGATGAAGGGACATGACTCTTAAGGAAACCTAATAATTCATGCTACATTTGAGAATCAATATTAATATATAGAAAAAAATAACACTAAAGTAAATGCCAAATAGAGTGTGGAATTGTAAATAAATACAATTTACAATACTGCATTATAGCCCCCACTTTAGGAGTATAGACTTATTCACATACTCATAGTAAAGGAGGAGAAAGGAACTTAAAGAAAGAAATACTAGGGATAAGATGACACCCAGTTGAGAGAAGCAATCCCCAAGATTAGGATCTTATTAGCTCATGCAAGAACATCCAAAAAGCAAGATACACTAACAAAGGAAAACACAACACACACAAAGCCAAAAAAATAAAACACACAATCTAGATGACCAACACCTCATGGAGCATAAACATGTTCAACAAAGGATCAATCTAGCAAGTTGTGTCATGCTATATGATTAGGATGAGTCATATAAATGCCACTTGATAGCAAGTTGTGTTATGCTAGGTGGTTTATAGACCATCATTTTTTAGGGATAGGAAACAAGGATCAAAATAGTATGTCATTTTATACTAGATGATAAAAAAGGTCATATGCTAGAAAACTTGCTAGAGATATATTGATAAAAACACCTTAGGGGGCGTTATGCAACACAACACCACGCTCAAGGAATACATCAATGACTACAACAAACAACAAGGAGCCCTCTATTCCCCCTTTAATATGTCAGCATATTGCTATCTTTCTATCTTAAGGATAAAAAAAGAGATATATATCAAGGATACACACCTTCAACACCAAGAAGATATTCTTTTTAAGAATGCATGCATCTAGGTTAGGAAGGTATTTGTTTAAAGGATACATGTACCTCCAAGGAAGGAAAAGATCATTGTGAAGGATAAATTTGTAGCAAGGATAAATGAGTCCTTATCAAGGATACATAGCTACTAAAAAGGAAAAGATGGAGAGGGGGGATCCTTGACTAATGATATCTACCTTGATAAAGAAAGGAAATACTCAAACAAGGATGGATTTTAAAGACTAAGGGGGATGAATATGTTTACCAATAATAATCACATTGCCAAGAGATGGGAGAGGGAATTCTTGATAAAGGATGAATGCTATAAACTCTAAGGAGAGATAATCTTTAAATATATGCACTTTCAAGCAAGAAAGAGGTCCTAATCAAGGATGCACACTTCCAAGAAAGGAGAAAATCCTCATGAAGGGCATAGAATTAGATGCAAAGAAGGGATCTTTGTAAAAGATACATATCCAAAAAAGAGGAAAGGGATCTCCATTAAGGATTCATGTTTCTAAACTACTCCTGGCCTCGAGTGTATAGGAAAGAGTAATTACACCATATATTATTATGATGCCACTCAAGTATGATTGCACATCAAATTGTAATACCATGAATGACAATGAGCCCCCAAAAGGTAAGCTATAAATGTCACATAGTAAGGAGAAACATAATAGACACAAATATTATTCAATTATATGAGAAACTAGTAAAAAATGGAGTCAAATGTTGATTGTTATAGGAATGTTTCCATTACAAAGGGATTTTCTAACTTCTCTCTTAAGGGATATTGTAAAAAATGGAGTCAAATGTTGATTGTTATAAGAATGTTTCCATTAAAAATGATTTTTCTAACTTCTCTCTTAAGGGCTACTCAAAATGTTATGTTTGTTTATTCTAACATAAGCCAAGTTTAGCATTGAAGAGAAAAAATAAACTGTAGACAAGAAAAAAATTAAGGTTGTGGCATATTTGGAAATTATATGGCCAAATGATTAAAGATTGAGGCATAACATATAATTGATACAATAGAAATATAGGTACAATGATATTCTTACTAGATGGATAGGAATAGTGAACCATTACATGATGAGAAATATTAGAGATAATCCTAAAGAATTTTATCGAAGAGTTTGGTCAAAGGTGAGAACCAAACTTAGACTATAATGGTAGTATGTATGAGGTAAGGCAAGGAAATACATGTCTCTTAGTTATTGTAATAAATTTTTCTTGTCAACTCTATATAGTGTTTGTGTATGGATTTGTTAACCAAATCAAAATGATTGAATCGTCACTAGTGTACTACTAATTCTGATAGTATCATGGATTGAAAGATAGAATGACACCTAAGATTGGATAAAGGGATCACAAGTGAACAATTAGAAAGATGAAATATTTTAATTGTAGCTTCCATGTTCTAGTAGTTATAAATATAGGATGAAATTTACAAAATGAGATTCCTCTAAAGAATGAGGTTCACAATTTTTAAAATGTCCCTTTCCATACTATTATCTTAGTAGAGAAATTGGACTAACTATACTTCTATTACTAGTATTAATTTAGAATTGCCCCTTTTCTAAGGGAAAAATAAATAAATGCATAGAGTTCATTTAGTGTCTTGTTTAGCAATTAGTAAATGTTTCAAATAAGGGCCTTAATTTTTTAGTGAATAGAAAATATTATAGAGCAACTAAATCATTGTATTTCTACAAAAAGTATAGCATTATCTTATTCACCTAGTCATGTTGTTATTGAACTTCTAAAAAAATTTATTTTGTCATAGTAAACAATGTGTGATTTGAGTCTAATAACATAAAATTTATAATACACATATTACACATCCAAATCACATTTTCCATTACTATTAAAATTTTCCTTGTTTTAGGAGTGATATTTTTATTAATATTAATTCTCACTTAATTTTGGAGCACATTCATTTTGAAATTGTAATTTTGTAGGATTTTTCAATTAGAATTCATACATATATAATTGGACTTTCAAGAGGTGTGTTGTGGTCTTTCGATGGAGACTAATATATAGACAAACCTCAAAATCATGCAATGAAAACAAGACTATTGAATATGACATCAATATTGTGTTGTAATGTTTGTATTCTCCTTTCTCTCATTTTTATCATGGCCTCCATTTTAATCTAGGCATATGAATCCTTGAATTTGACTATACAAAGAATATAGGTAGCACATATGTGAGGAGTAAAAACTATTTTTCTATGTTTACACAAATAAGAAATTAAACTTTTGATAGCTATAGTTTAGTCATAGCTATGAAAACATTTATCTATTTGGTCATCTAGCTTGGGAATATTATTTTATTATAAATAATT
>NW_026730827.1:0-5000 GCF_030272615.1 Cryptomeria japonica | reverse complement strand
ACCATAGTAAACCCCTCTTAGGGATGGTCAAGTTAAGAGCTCTCGTGAAATTTACTTTATTTATTATTTAATTATTCACCTCGAAGGGATATTGGTGATTTGCAATTGGGTGACGCTCATGATAAGAATTAGGTTCTAGTTATTTTGTTAGGCCACAAGCAATGGGCCATCTTGAGCCTTCGCTTAAATGCTACCTTCGTGGGTAGCAACCGCAGAGAAACTGTCTGGGACACTGACCCTAGAAAGGGTTGCATACCCACAAAATCAGTTTACATCAAACCATAGATTAGAAAATAGAACTACATACTTTACGCCTTGATCCCGCGCCGAAGCGGGTATGTAGGCAGCCTTGGAACGGAGTTGTCCCTCGTACTCAGGCGTTCGTGGGTAGGGTCTAGGCTTGGTTGAGTAAGAATCCTAATTGAAAGATAAGATAATCAAACTCAATTCAATGCATACTCGGAAGGAATCCCATATGGATTCGCTTGACTTCCCGAGGCTTTAAGCCAAATTCCGAGGCGAAATTCAAGCTTGTGTTATTTTCTTATTACTCCTAAGGACGGCGACCTCGGTGCATTCTTGTTAGAAGAATGTAGTACTTAGTGAGTGGCTCAGGACCCGAATGGTCCCGATGAGTCTAAGTCTCTGGCCAGAGCATCTCCTATCCCGTTTGGATAGATGCCTACCCCGTATGGGTAGATGCCTATCCCGTATTGGATAGATGGAATTTACGTCCCGTATGGACAATTGCCTAACCCGTATGGTTAGAAGCTCATCCCGAATGGATGATTGCCCAATCCTATTGGATGGATGCCCAGAGTATGCAATTGAATAAAACATAATAAAAATAAAAAATAAAAAATAAAAAATATATACTCAAATTTTGTTGGGTCAATTATGGTGGGTTATTACATGTGGTATCAGAGAAAAGGTTCAAATCTAGGGCTTGTGCTCACTTCAATTTATTCAGCTAAGGGAATGTTTTACAATAATAGGAAATTAAATTTTATTCTACAAAAAAAAAAAAAAAAAAGAAACTAACTACACAATTTAACTTTCAGGTAAAACCTAGAATGGCAAGAGGAGGAGGAAGAGGAAGAGGAAGAGGAAGAGGAAGAGGAAGAGGAAGGGGTGATGGAAGACGTACTAGGAGTCAAAGGGAGGAAAACCATGAGGAAAACCATGAGGAAAATCATGAAGGAAACCATGAGGAAAATCATGAAGGAAACCATGAGGAAGATCATGAAGAGGATTGACACAACCTGGGGAATAACGGAGATGGGGTTCAAGCTATAATCGACCTTCTAACCGAACAAAGAGATAAAATCAACTTCCTGGAACAATCACTGCAGGACCTTAGAGAAAGGCAGAATGACTATGAGAACAGAAGTGGTACCGAGAATGGAAACCCTGGTAGCAATCAAGGAAATGTGATGGGTAATGGGAAGGAAAATAACATATTGGAACTCTCCAAGGATTTAAAGAAAATCACCCCTCCTAAGTTCGATGGGAGGCAAATTGGTGAAGGGGCTGAGAATTGGCTAAATGAAATGGAAAAATATTTTGAGTTAAGAGATTTTAGCGAAACAACTAAGGCTTTATGGGGCTCTTATCAACTCACAGGGGAGGCGGCTAGTTGGTGGACCAACACCAAGGAACAAAATGGGTATAACAGGGATACAATCACATGGGATCAATTTGTTCACCATTTTCGAGATAGGTGGCTCCCTCAATTGTTCTTTGATGAGAAAGTGACAGAATTCCATAACCTACGTCAAGGGTCCCTATCCGTTCAACAATATTGGGATAAATTCGCCAAGTTGCTTAAGTATGTGCCTATGTACCAAAGGGATGAAGAAGGCCAAGCAAGGAAGTTCATTTTGGGGCTGAATACCAACATAGGGGCAGAGGTTGATATGCATGGACCCAGAAATATGAATGAAGTACTTGAAAAGTCCCTAAGGCAAGAGAGGAAGATTCAGACACTAGCAGGACGAAACTATAATGGGAATCACTCACTCAAAAGGAAGCAAGAATTCAATGGAAACACTAATTTCAACAAGGGTCAAAGGAATAACTCTTCCGAAAGGAGACCACCGCCTAATCAATATCAGAGGAATGGAAATGATAATAACAGGGGCAATAATAACAGGGGCAATGATAACAGGGGCAATAATAACAGGGGCAATGATAACAGAGGCAACTATAACAGGAATGACCAGCAGAACAGGATAACTTATCCACCCAGGGGAAATGAAACAAGGAATGATCCCCCTAGAAATCAAGGTAGGAGAGGTCCTCCAGGTGGATGCTTTATGTGCGGGGAAAACCATTTTGCTAGAGATTGCCCCAGGATGCAAGGACAAATTAGAGCCAATCAACCCCAACAAGGGCCCCAACAGAGGATTCATGCAGCAGTTAGGAACCAAAGAAGGAGATACCAGAATGTTCCCGTGGAAACTACAAGTACACTATTTGAACAACCAATATCAATTCTAATTGACACTGGATCATCTGAATGTTTCGTCTCACCTGAATTAGTGAACAAATATGCATTAAAAGTTAATCAAATGGAGTCATCATGGATGGTTCAATATGGGGATAAGGCAACTAGAGAAGTAACTAAGTGTTTACCAAGGGCAAGGGTACAATTCCCTGAGTTCGAAACAAGGGTAGATCTCTATGTGGCACCCTTAGGATTATATGATGTAATTATGGGAATGAGTTGGTTAGCAGACCATCAAGCTAATGTAGATTGTTATAGCAAAATTGTTGAATGTTTGGATGATGGGGGGAAAAGGGTCAAAATCCAAGGAAAGTTTAAACCCATTAGTATAGAAACTATCTCAGCAATGCAATTAAAGAAGGAAAGGAGAAGAGGAGGGCAAATCTTTATGGTCGAAATTGATGAAGGAAAGGAGGAAAATACACCAACATTTGAAAATACCCCTTTCTTAAAGGAATTTAGGGACGTTTTTCTAGAAGAACTACCCGGCTTACCCCCTAAGAGAAAGTTTGACTTTTCTATCGAAGTACTCCCAGGAGCTGAACCAGTATCAAAGGCACCCTACCGAATGAACACAACCGAATTACAAGAGCTCAAAATGCAATTAGAGGAACTCTTAGCTAAGGGATTAATAAGGCCAAGTGTATCACCATGGGGAGCGCCAGTTTTATTTGTTAAAAAGAAGGATGGAACCTTAAGGCTATGCATCGACTATAGGATGTTGAACAAAGTCACCATAAAGAATAGGTATCCCTTACCTCGCATAGAGGACCTTTTTGACCAAATGAAAGGAGCGACAGTTTTCTCCAAAATAGATCTTCGGTCAGGGTATCATCAACTCAGAATTAAGGAAGAAGACATTCCGAAGACAGCTTTCAGGACGAGATATGGACATTATGAATTCACAGTAGTTCCTTTTGGAGTAACTAATGCCCCAGCTGCATTCATGAACCTAATGAATAATGTATTCCATGACTACTTGGATAAGTTTGTTTTGGTATTCTTGGATGACATTTTGATTTATTCTAGAAATGAAGAGGAGCATTTAGCGCACCTACAAATTGTTTTGCAAAGATTGAGAGAACATAAGTTATATGGAAAATTGTCCAAATGCGCCTTCTTTGAGGAAAAGATTCACTATCTTGGGCATATAATATCAAAGGAAGGAATAGCAGTCGACCCAGATAAAATAAAGGCGATAGTAGAATGGCCAATCCCTAAGAATGTTTCAGAAGTAAGAAGCTTTATGGGGCTAGCAGGTTACTATAGGAGGTTTGTGGAAGGATTCTCTAAGATAGCAAATCCCATCACCTCGTTGCAAAGGAAGGGCAAAAGGTTCGTATGGACCGAGCAAAGTGATAAGGCATTTCAAATCTTGAAGGGAAAACTAACTTCAACACCCATTCTAAAGGTACCAGACCCAAATGGACACTTCACAGTTGTAACAGATGCTTCTATTGAAGGGTTAGGAGGAGTACTTGTCCAAGATGAAGGGGTAGTGGCTTACGAATCTAGGAAGCTAAAGACTCATGAAGTCAACTATGCACCCCACGACTTAGAGTTGGCAGCAATTTTGCATGCCCTGCAAAAGTGGAGACATTTCTTACTAGGGAAGCCCTTTGAGCTTAAGTCAGACAACCAAGGACTAAAATACATCTTTACCCAACCTCACTTAAACGCCAGACAAAGAAGGTGGTTAGAGTTTCTAAGTGAATATGACTTTGAGATTGAATATATTAAGGGGAAAGAAAATAGGGTGGCAGATGCCTTAAGTAGGAGAAGGCACTTGATGACTATAGCAACCTTCAAAACCTCTTTCAAAAGGCAAGTAATGGATGAGCAAGGACATGACCCATGGTATGAGCAAGTCAAATTAACTATAAGACACAACCCGACCGACCCTAAGGTCGAAGGGTATACATTTGATGAAGATGGGCTACTCAGATACAATAACAGGATCTATGTTCCTAATTCAGGGAATTTAAGGGAAGTAGTTTTATCGGAGGCTCACAATGCCCCTTATTCAGGACACCCAGGAGTTAACAAACTTTATGCAGATCTAAAGAAGTTATACTTTTGGCAAGGGTTGAAGAGCGATATTGTCAAGTATGTAGCTAAATGTTTGGAATGTCAAAGAGTAAAGGCAGAACATAGGCACCCAGCTGGATTGTTACAATTGCACGATGTACCCCAACATAAGTGGCAAGTTATTAGTGTGGATTTTGTACAAGGGCTACCCATGTCACCTTCTAGGCATGATGCAATAATGGTAGTAATTGACAAGCTCACTAAGGTGGCACACTTTATACCAGGAAATCTGACAGATGATGCACCCACCTTGGCTAGACGTTTCATTAAGGAGATAGTTAGGTTGCATGGAGTACCAGAGAAAATCATATCAGACAGAGATGCAAGATTCACTTCCAGGTTTTGGACCACTCTTCAATCAGCTCTAGGGACTCAACTAAATTTTAGCACCGCATACCACCCGGAA
>NW_026730826.1:0-5000 GCF_030272615.1 Cryptomeria japonica | reverse complement strand
AAAGATAAGACTTTCAATCAATATGACCATGCTTTATTGGATGATGCCCTTGATGACTTTATGTCTTTGCCTGAACTTTCAAACAAGAATAATGCATCTAAAAGGTTAAGCAATATGATCAATGTGAATGAACATAGAAAACCTCTTTTTGTTGTTCAAGGTGCATGTCCTTCTCCAAATTCAGCTCTTCTTAATGAACCTCTTTTCACGGTTCAAGGTGGATATAGTTATGATTCCTTTAGCACTCCAAACAAACCTATCATTACGATTCAAGGAAGGAATCCAACTAAGAGTCCCTATAGCTATGCTAGACAACTAACTAAGGAGATTTATAATGTGGTTGCCCATACCTATAACATGAGAAAAAATAGGCAACCTAACCCTCCTTCGATTATTTTGACTCCTCTACCTGATCCTCAACTTGTTCTTCCTCAATCACCTCGCATTTCACAAACTCTTGGTAAGGAATATGATCTTGTTGAAGAACTTACAGCTACTCTTGCCAAGATATCTCTTTGGGATTTTCTTCAAACTTCCTCAACTCATCATGGAATGCTAAAAGATGCCTTGAAAACATTGAATGTCTCACCTATAGTGACATCCAATAATATGGCTTCCTTGATTCACTCTATTATAGTACCTAAGGCTCAGATTATGTTTACATAAGATGAGCTGCCCTCTAGTGAAGTTCAACAACAATATGATCCCTTAATTATTATGGTTATCATAAATGATAGTGTGATAAGAACACTAGTGGACAATGGTTCTGGCCTTAATGTTTGTAGCATTAACTTGTTGTATAAGATTAATTCTGATACATCTCTTATCAAGCCCGATTATCTCACCATCTATGGCTTCGATAATGTTGCTAAATCTTTACTAGGTATCACCCTACCTGTTAAGGTAGGTCCTGCTACTTTACCCACACCTATCCATGTCATGTCTAGAGAGTTGACATACAACTTGTTTCTAGGGAGACCTTGGATTAATAGCATGCAAGTTGTTCCCTCTACATTGCATAAGCAAATCAAATTCATTCATAATAATACAAAATACACCTTGCTAGGTGACACAAGATTCCAGGCTTTTGTACAAACATCAAGTTCTAAATCCTCTTCAATCAATTCTTCCCCAACTATCTTGGATAACTCCTCTAAAACTTCTACTCCTATTAGTGTGACTATTTCATCAAACCTAACTCCTATATCTAGATTGATCCTTGATGCTTCCTCAGGTGGACCTAAGGTTCTTGAGGAAGAGTCTTCTTAGCCCAATTCTATGATTCACAAAAATTTCTCTCCTAAGAAGATTCTTGCAAAAGATGATTGGGTATCCCTTGATTTCAATCCTACTTTCGTAGGAGAATACAAAATCCCCCCGAGAGAACCTAATGTTGAAAAGAAGAAAGAAGAAGAAGAACCTAAAAAGAAATCTACTTTGTCTGGGTCATTGAATAATAATTTTGTGGTGGCTTCTTAGATTTCATCTCCCTTAGTTTCTGATCTAGAGGATTTTGTTCCTACACTTTTTTTAAATCCTCCTTCTTCTTCAGAAATGACTAACCTTTATGATCCTAGTTTTCACATCCTAGCTAGGTGTGGATATAGTAGAAATGGATGTGGTGCTCAAGAACAAGGGATTAAGGTTCCCTTGGAAAAAAAATTTTGTGATATGACATTTGAGCTTGGTTATGATCCTTTCAAGTGTATTAAAGCCTCTAAGAGATTATCTATTAGTGTTAATGTCATTTCTGCTTCTCTCTTAGTAAAATATTCATAATATATTAACTATGACCCTTCTTGTGTCTTTGCTTTGGATATTTTTTTTGCCAATGAGTTCTTAGCTGAATTATTGGGAGCTTATGACAATCTTCCTCATTATCACCATAACAACAACTTTCCCTATTGTTTAAATGTGAAAGATTACTTTGGGAAACAAAGAAATAATGACAAGATAGTTAAAGAATTTCCTCAATTGAGAGATGCTCCTCAACAAAGCAATCTCCTAATAAATGACACCATAGATATCAAGGTGGCTCCTTGTGTTGAAGATAATATCATCAATATAGGAAAATGTCTTGATGAAGAAGAGAAAAAATAGTATGCTGAGTTGTTACATGAATTCCCTGAGATCTTTTCTTGGATATATTCTGACATGCCTAGCATAGATCCTAATATTGTCACTCATAACATTGCCCTAATTCCTGATGGTAAACCTATGAAGCAAAACATTGCAAAGATTCACCCTAAAGTGGCATTACTTGTTAAAGATAAGATTGAAAAATTGATGGATGTTGGATTCCTCTATCCTATTGATTATTCCCCATGAATTTCGAACATTGTGGCTAAAGTTGAAAAACAAGATTAGAGTGTGTACTGATTTTTGTGATTTGAACAAGGCCTCTTTAAAGGATGAATTTCCCCTCCTGAATATTGATATGATAGTAGATTTGGTAGTAGTGCATGCTTTACTATCCTTTATGGATGGTTTCTCAGGATATAATCAAATCTTCATCAATCCCCAAGATCAATATAAAATTGCTTTCACCAGTCCTTGGTGTACGTTTTGTTGGATCGTGATGCCTTTTAGATTGAAAAACGCAGGTGTAGTGTCATAAATTTGCACACCTTGCAATTTTGACCATGTTTTAGGCCCTTTAAATGATAGTTCTGATACTTAATATAAGTACAGATCCAATAGTCAACAAGATGAGAGGGGGGGGGTGAATCATACAAACTTAATCATCCATAAAAACATCAGATTCAACCTTGGTAACATATATCAGTCATATAATCAAAAACTGTCAAACAAGCAAACTCAAAAGCATATGAACAATATAAACCTCATAACACCAGATTTAACATGGAAACCCAAATAGGGAAAAACCACTATGGGATTTCTAATCCACTAAGAAATATACTCTTCTAGAGTATGCTCGGTTAAAAGCAAATCCTGTTAAAGATTACAAACACATTGTTAGATGTGACCTGGTTAAGGGATTTCCGTCAGATCTGTTAGGATCTTCACTTTGTTAGAAGTGACCTTGTCAAAGGATTTCAAACACTCAATCAGAATGTCACGTTGTTAGAGGATTTACATATAAGAATGTTAAGTCCACTCAGTTAAGAGATTTCCTATCACTTTCACAAAATAATAGTAATACAATCTATCTACAAGTTCACATCTAAAATGCTAAAGTAGATTCTTATTTGTTCAATACAACCTAGACATAGAACTAATCTTGTCTATCTGTTGGGCATGAATACTCTTTTATTCTAATAGGTCTTCAAGCTTCTGTGCTCGGTAATCACTATGTAGCATCCCTGTGCATACACTTGCCCGCATACATTGTTTATCAATAGTTCCTTATTTATAAACAATCTTCTAACTACTTAATCTCCTTGATCACATTTCCCATGTTCAATTGTAGCCATCAGATCTTCAATCTTGTCCAGGTTCATTGTATATTTCGATTTGAAAACATTTTACCCTGCCTTGGAACTTGTGTTAGGGTAATGCGGTTCAATCTGAGCTGTAGATCTTCTTGCCGACTTTCCATTGCCTTAGATTCATTTAACGAACTTCTTTTATGGCTTGCCAATCATTGATCCGCTCCAGCGCATCAACATCTTTCATTAAATATCACATGTAAACATTTAATGCATTCTATTATAGCTCAGTTACAACACGATGAATACTAAACTTCACTCGGTAGACATTTTGTCTTCATTTACCGATTGCGATAACCTTAGGTTTTACCGACTAGGTTCTTTGCTTGATAACATAGTATAGTATTAACCTTTACATTTTACAACATATGTATGATGGTAAAACAATCTAAAACATCAAGATCTCATCATTGTCTGACTCGGTAGAGTTGCCCATTGAATAACTTATCCCCTTATTCATCGTATTATTTCCTGTGTCTTTACCGACTTCTTTATAATCTTCATATCATATTTCTTAATATATGGCAACATCATACTGAATTAGAAAATCAATTTCTTGACATCAATGACAAAATAATAATATCAAGACAGTAAAACATCTTTGATCAGTTATGTCCATAATCATTAACAACCTTCTCAATATCCTTGTATTATTGCCAACAATCTCCCCCTTTGGCATTTATGGAAAAACCAATTGATTTGACGTTTAAAAAAAAAATTGGATTGCTGTGATTCTGAAATGCTGAGATTCTATCCCCCATACATCAGACTTCTCTTCTATTTTCAGTCTTTATTTCAATCTGTAGTCTTCTCTCATTCTTCTCAGGTCTTTTCCCATTTTGGTAGATCTTCTCCTTCTTGGTCTTCTCCCCCTGGGCAGGTCTTCTCCTTCTTGGTCTTCTCCCCCTTGGTTAGGTCTTCTCCTTCTTGGTCTTCTCCCCCTTTGACAACAATGCCAAAAAGAATAGAACTAAAACATAATTTCTTTTTGTAAGAAGTTATTTCCTGCTGTTGTGTATCAACTGAGTCTCGATCAGAGCATTTGTATACAATTCCTGTTCCCTGTATCATTTTTTGTATTGTCCCAGTATTATTTCCAGTACACTTTCAGAAAAACATTCTAAAGTGTATCACTCCAGCATCAGCTCCCCAAAAGATATTCAATAGAGTCATCAAAGTGATTCTTTCACCGAACTCGGTCAATGAGTAAAAGATAGGGGTAGGACCCCTAACTTACTTCTAAGATATTCAAAAGTGTCCTTTGGTAGTGGCTTGGTGAAGATAGCAGCTATTTGCTCCTTTGTGTTGACATATTCCAACACCAATTTCTTCTCTTGAGCTTCTTCTCTAAGATAATGATATTTGATAGAGATGTGCTTTGTCTTAGAGTGCATAATAGGGTTCTTTGAAATATTAATGGCACTAGTATTGTCACAGAATATAGTTACTGGCTCGGTAACTTTCTCATTTATACCTTCCAACAGTTGTTTGATCCATGCAATGTTGGTACAATTTAGTGTTGCTGCAACATATTCAGCTTCGGCTGTTGAC
>NW_026730825.1:0-5000 GCF_030272615.1 Cryptomeria japonica | reverse complement strand
CTAATTTGGGAAAACAAATCAAGAAGAGTAAAAATGCATATCATAATAAATGAATATAATTGTATATGTGAGTTGAGAATTTAAAATCAGCAACTAAGCTACTACAAATATATAACCATGATGGAATAATTCCATTACACTGAATAACCATGATTCTCAATTCATGAAATTTTATTTCTAGCTAATGTCATCCTCTAATAATTGCTTTGCCATTTAGATGTTTCAGATTTCCAAAATTCTATTGGAAAGAATTTTGTGAAACTATTTTATTGATTTTATGTTTGAGTTCCTAACATGAGGCTTGGACTCGTTATTGCAAACTTAACAACTAGGTCTCTTTTAAGTAAATATAGTGATGAATTTGAGCTGATTTCCCCACCAAAAAAAAAAAAAAAGAGTGCAAGTTGGGTTTTCAGGTGCTGAAACAAGTTTACTAAAAAATCTCCAAAACTTCTTTACATTTAAAATATATTTGCCATGACTTTGTACATCATAATTAAGGCTCAGGGTTGAACCATCGTTAAATAAATATTGTTGTAATTGTCTGAAGTAAAAATAAGTCTACAATAAATTGTTAAAAGGATTTTATGTGCTTTAACTTCTGGAAAGTTGATAGCCACTATCATATACAACTAAAATTTCATGGTTTAGATGACATGTCATAGACAACTATGGACTTTAGCTTCAAGTTGGTATTGTTTAATGATCAAATATTTGAGTGATTGTATATCATATACAACTCATTCACTAAAGGAATAAATGCATTATTTCAAAGGGATTCAAACCTTTGAACCATCATACATTATTTCTATAAATGGTGTTATTAGTTACATATTTCTAAATGAGTCATGAACATTACCAATATCAACATATATCTCACCTTAGTCATATTACACACTAGTCTGAATCACAATAGAGAGAAATCAAACAGGTCATAGTTTCTAAAAGGAAGGCAACATTTCATTGGTATGTAAATTGTATTTAAGCTACATTGTGAGACCATATTCCATAGGTCCCAAGATGTTTAAACAAGTTAAAACATTATAAGAGAAAACATGGGGACATGTCGAACATTAAGGGGGAGAAGCAACTTTTAAATTTTTATGTTTGAATAGATTAGTATCATTGAATTAAAATTCAAATTCAAATACCTTAGTTTCTTAAACAAAAGAAAGGTTAGAACCATTTTCTATGAAGGATTTTGTGGGTAGTCATAACCTATTATTGTTTCTTTTATGATGCCAATAATATGTTTTTAAGTACCATATTCATCTATTGTACTTCATTATTGGACTTGATCAACCCAATAACCATGTACATGTACTTTATTTTATAGCCAAATATTATACTCATGTAGTCCGGAATGCATGAATATCATTTTGAAAGATATGTTGTATACATAGTGACAAGTGGTACATACTATGGGATATTGCATGTCATTTACTAAGTAAATGCTATGTCAACATAGATGATACTTTTCAATTTAATGTGGAACTTACATATTAAAATATCTATATTAAAGAAAATGGATTACATAATAAGACAAGTTGATGACATTGAAATATATGAGATTAAGCATTATTAATTTTTACAATGAAAATTTGGGATATACTTGTAAGATATATGTGTTCTTGTCATAATTTTGATTTGCAAAGTGAATCTCTTGGAATTAATTATTAATTTAAACTAGAATATAAGGATATCTATGAATTCAAGGAAGGAAAAAAAAATACATATATAGATGAAGTAATAATAAAAAATAAAAAAAATTATGAAGAACAAGTATGTCCAATATCCATTTCTTCAATTACTAATTGCATATACCTATTTAAGTTGTGATGTAGATGCATCTCTTTCTATTGAGGACAATAGAAAAATTAAAAGGGGAGAAATGTTATGGGACTTTTCCTCATGAAAGAATTTTTAATAAAAGAATATATAAATCAAAGTAATTAAAAAAATATTATTATAATGAAAGGGTGTGATTTTTGGTTAACACCCTTGTGACATTATATAAACCTATGAATTAATAGAGAAGGGACACATCAGAAAAGAAGACAAGAGAAGGATAAATTAAAGGGAGCACAAGGGAGGGGATAGTTAAGGTCTAGTGGGTGGGCATTGGGCATTGGAGAAGGGGCATACAATGTGTGTCCAACTCGGGGTACAACATACATCTGGTAGTGTCTTGGCTAGGGCTATGTTTGGTTATTTCATGTCGTGAAGGCATGTGGGGTCTTGTGTAAGAACCATGTCCTCCTGGAGTGCTTCCTTGCCTGGAAACCCTAGGCCTATAACTAATCCTCTACATGCCAGAAAGCAACCTCTCTATTATTTACATATATGCATTAATCAATTTTATTTAATCATTACCCTAATGTTTCATTGTTGCAAATGATTATCTCAATATTTTATTATTGATTATTGATGTACATTCATGTTGATAAAAAATCATCTTTAATTATAATTGTTGTATAAATGTTTTGAATGTTCATTCCATATAAAATAATACAAATTTATGAGTAATTAGTCATAGGGAAAAAATTACCATTTCATTATTAGTGATGCTACTAGAGCCTCCGATGGCTTAGTCACCATGTGGGATCCCTCCCATTTTCTTGGCAGTCTTCTCTCCTCCTCGGCCAACCTTTTGGTCTCTGAACTCTCTTCCCCGATGGAATATTGCCTTCTTATTAATATTTATGCCTCCAATGTCAGATCAGGTAGACAAAATCTCTCGAATGACATAACTGCTCTAATACAAAATAATGCCAATGCCCACTGGTTGATTGCAGGTGATTCCAACTCTCCTTTGATCCCCTCTGAGAAGTTGTGAGGCCTTCCAGAGTACTCTAACAGCATGACTGATCTTGCTAACTTCATTGGCAGGAATGGGTTGATGGATGTGGAATTAATGGGGAAAAATTCACTTGGTCCAATCTTAGGAAGGGAAAAGATCTTATTTAGGTCAGACTTGACAAATTTCTCATCTTGGGTAACTAGGGAATTGGTCCTTCCTTGAAGCTCACTGCCCTCCCCAGAACGGTCTCTAACCACAACCTCGTGCTCCTCTAAAATACCACAAATGCTACAAGGAAGAATCATCCTTTTTGATATGAAATTATGTGGAACTCTCATCTGGAGTTCAAGGACTGCATTAAAAGATGGTGCAGCACCAATATACTGGATACACCTATGTTCAGGATTGCCGAGAATCTCAACTTGGTCAAAAGAAATATCTAGGGTTGGAAAAAATACACCTTCCAGGATATCTTCAAGCAAAAAAAGGAGCTCAATAGTAAACTGACTATTATCCAAGAGCGTATTGATCAAGGTGACTCCCTTGAAGCTACCCATATGGAGGAGGTTGCTCTCCGTAGAAAATGGAAGGAAAACTCCCACAAATAAGAACTCTACTGAAAACAGAAATCCAAGATTCAATGGCTCAAAGATGATGATAAGAATACGACTTTCTTCCATAGATCTGCTATTATCCACATGCATAGAAACCACATCTCCTCCCTCATGGACGACAATAATTAGGTGGTCAATGATGTTCATAGTTTGAGCAGACTGACTACCAACTGTTTTGCCACTTTATTTAGGGAAGATGGTAACTTGGGGGCCCCTGCTAGGGAGGATCTTCTCAACCGCCTCCCACCCCCCCTCTCGATGGAAGACAACAACCTTATTTTGGCCCCTGTTTCTGAGGAGGAAGTCAAGTCCACTATTTTTTCTATGGGTCCCTTCAAAGCCCCGGGTCCTAATGATTTCCCCAGAATGTTTTACAAGATTTCTGGGATGTGGTGGGCCCTAACGTTGTTCTAGCTACTAGGGATTTTTTTTTAGATTTGGAAGGCTCCTCAACAAACTCAATCACACCTTCATTTCCCTTGTACCTAAAACTTGGGAGGCATCTACTCTTAAGGACTTCCACCCTATCAGTCTCTGCAACACTATTTATAAAATCTTTAGCAAAGTTCTTGTCAATGGGCTCAAACCTTTCTTGGGTCCTTTGATTAGCCCCTCCCAGAAGGGTTTTGTTCTGGGTAGATAGATTCTTGATGCAGTCATCTCTAGTCATGATATTATTCACTCCATGGATAAGTGTCATCAGCCGGGGATGGTGCTCAAGCTTGACATCTCTAAGGCTTCTGATAGAGTCAACTGGAACTTCCCTTTCAAAGTTCTCAAAACTATGGGGTTTGGAGACAAAATCATCAAACTTATTGGGGAATGCATATCTACTGTAACTTACCCTGTGCTTCTAAACGGGAGCCCCCTGGAGAAGTTTAGGGCCTCCAAAGGGTTGCGACAAGGGGATCCTCTATCTGATTACCTCTTCATCATCCTTGCTGAAGTGTTGGCCTCTAACTTGAACTCTATGGTTCATAGGGGAACTCTTTTTGGCATCAAACCTCTCTTTACAAAACCCCCCAATGTTCTACAGTAGTTCATCGATGACACTATTATTTTTGGTATCTCCTTTGTTTTGGAAGCTAAGGCTTGCAAATCCTTTCTCAACTCCTATGCTCTGGTATTTGGCCAACACATTAACTATGAAAAGAGGAGCATTTACTTCTTTGACACTAATGTCCAACTCCAAGATAAATTCTATAGAATCATTGGTTGTCAAAGGGACTCCCTCCTTGGAACTTACCTGGGCCTCCCCTTGACTATTAAAGATGTCTCTAATTCCTTCTAGATGTCTTTCCTTGAAAGAATGCTGAAGAAGTTGGCTGGTTAGAAAGGTAGATTCCTAAGTAGTGCTGTGAAATTGTAGCAGCTATCTTCCTCCCTCCAGGGGATCCCTGTGTACTTTCTCTCCCTGTTCAAGATTTCTCTAGCTATAGCTGCTAAGATGGAAAACATCCAAAAGACTTTCCTCTAGACAGGAATGGAAGAAAAGAAGAGGCTCACCTTGGTGGGCTGGGACAAAGTTTGTCTTCCCAAGGCCATGGGTGGTTTGGGAACCTGTAAGATCTCAGGGTTCAATAAGG
>NW_026730824.1:0-5000 GCF_030272615.1 Cryptomeria japonica | reverse complement strand
CAATGAAGATCTAGAGAAGAAAACCTCTATAAATAATTATATAGCATAAATTTATAATAGGATTTGATAGACTTTTTTCATTTCAGGAGATGTAATGCATGGACCATGGGGATTTAGGAACATTTACTCTACGTTTAAAACTTACAATGTAAAAATCCCCTTTATCTTAAAATAACTCCAATATCTAGGAAATAAGGCTCCAAAGTGCATCCATATTTTTGAATAAATATATTCTCCTTTTTTTTTTTTTATCTAAATTGGTATCTTAGTTATTACATAATTGAAATTTCAAAAATTGAGAAGGAAATAATGTGAATGGAACACGAGTTCTTTAGAATCATGGCTTACTGGTCTCTTTAATATATTCACAAGAAGGATGGGTAAGAGCTTACTAAAATTCAACGACTTTTTTTGGTTTATAACTAGACTACAACCCAAAGAACCATGAGGTTGGTTTTTTATTATCATATGGTCATGAGTGAATTATTGTTTTAGCCCTAGTGATCATACCATTCTTAGGTGCATGGTCAGAGTAAAATGTTTTGAGTCACCATTATGATCATTTTATTGTTTCTTACAACAATGCACCTAATTGTAACTTTTCCTAGCCTTTGAATATGAGTTGGGGGTTAGTTTAGGAGCGTGTGTAGCAAGATGACCATCTCTATTTTTATGGTCAAAGATGTGATAACAAAAGAAAGTATTGAGTAGGTTGATATACAAAATATACTACACACATATGCTAATGTTTTTCTTTTAATTGTGGGTTAGCTAAATCTCTAAACACACTCTTGCGAATTAATTGAACACAACATTTTTTGTTTAACATATACAATAGACCCAAAAGAGGAAGAAATTAAAACTTTCTGCATTGTTTTCACTAGCTATTATGAGATGATCTATGCAACATATATTGATAGGTGAAGGTATTTAAAAGTATTTACTATACACTAATTTCCTTACATGAATAAAAGAAAATGATTAGAACATATTTCAATTCTAAAAGTAATAAGCAAATCAAATTTACATCAACATCATATAAACCATCCACATGTTTATAAATGGTGTATTTGGTCTTTCTCATCGCTGTTTATTCATTTCATAATATGATTTGATGTGGGAAAAATCATTCACCTATCAAGTTAAAATGCTTCTCAAAGATGTCCCTATCTCATCTCTAGACATCATCTTACTAAACATAATATTTAAAAAATAAAAACAAATATAATTTTACCAAATTAATTATACATTTTTCTAATTCACGATAATTGAAATTAAGCTAGCAAAACAAAAATTAGATAAACAAATATGATTAAATCCTTAACCGCATCATGTTGCACCATACAAACACAAATATTAAGTAGCGTTGGTATTGAGAACAGCTACAGTTGGAATGCAAGCAGAAATATAAGCCCTTTAAGTACATTTTCAAGGTAATTATGAGTGACAATGAATGGTGAAAGACTTTTCGTAGCAGACCGACAAAACAAAAGTAAATTCCGATTCTTTTAACAGCTGGACAAAATGGTATTAAAGCAGTAAAAGTAATATGGGGTGGAGATTAAAGGTCTCAATATGAATATCTTTCCTTGGTCGCGGGTTTTTAAATTCTTTGAAGAACGATATTCCATTCATTGCTTGTCAAAGCAACCGATACATTAAATGGCATTGCATGTGGAAATGTAAAATCCTAATCATTACGGTATATTTTTTTTGGTCGATTAATCATTACGTTATATTAATGTTTCGTATCAAAGTAGATTATTAATTGGTTTTCCTAGAGCATTTAAACTTTTTTTTTTGTTTGGCTCAACTTCCATTATCTTGCGTTGGGATATGCTTTTAAATAAAACACACTATACTTACCGTCTTTTTAAGATTAAATGTCATAATAAAGAAACATCTGATTCTTATCTGTTATGATAAGATTAATGATCATATATTAAGAAAAGGTATTGATACCATGTTACGAACGGTAGAAGCTAAACTGGCTCCAAAACAGTGCAGTTATACATCATGTTATTGATCGCTTGGAAAATCGCAGTTGTAGCTTGCAAAATCAATGGTGTGTAATACGTGACTAACTTTTGTGTTATGCCCAATTTCTGAAAACTTACTGTATTTTTGGAGCCAAAATAGCTCTTCCCTGCAAAAAGTATTGTCATAATTATTATGATTATGATTTCACATTTTGTATGGAATTTTATTTTAGAAGGGTTTTAAATTTTATCATTATATTGTTTACCAAATTTTTAACTTTCACATTTTCAATATATAATTTTGTCTTTAAAAGATTTTAAACATTATTTATTAGGTCTTAATTTTGTCTTCTTTTTATAAGATTTGAAATGTAAAAAAAACAATTTCCTTTTAAAATAATAAAAATAGGTTTAAAGAATATGACAAGGAATGGACTTTATTTAATATTATTATTATATAATATAATTTAAAATTTAAAAAAAAAATAATGCTACACATATAGGGCTGGTTGAGATTGGTATAGATGAGCTTGAGAATGTGGGGTCCAACATTTAGAGTGATGAAGACATTGAGGAGTTTGGTGAGGAGCTTGGGGATGATTAGAGTCTTTAGACTCTACTTCTGGAGTTTATACTTCTAGTATAATGCATTTATTGTTTAGGTTTTTTTTTTTTGAAGTTTGAAGTTTGAACATTGTTGAGTCTTGATTATTTGATCAATTGATTGTAATTTTGATGAACACCGAATCATGATCCAGATGATTATGAAATAAATTTTGAAAATTCTTGTTCCATTGTCTATATTTGATATTTTGAGATTTGTCATTTGAATACTAGACTCTAGTTATTATGTCATACATCTTTATCTTTTTTAAAACTAATTTTTCAAATACTCTATGTATTATGTTAGAATCATTCCCTCGCTATCGGCCCCGTCGCCCCCGCCACGTTCCCAAACAAAATCCCCAAATACCCTGTCCGAAAAACTCGTTCCCTGTCCTCCCAAGGAAATGTCCCCAAATCGTGAGGAACATTGGTTAACATACAAAATACACTACATGTGTAATATCTAAATGGTTTGTTTCAATTATGGGTAAAGTTAATCTTTGCACAAACGAAAGTACATTCGCTTAATGACAATCAATGGTGAATGATTTTTTGTTGCACGTCGACAAAACGGAAGTACATTCGTGTGGACAAAGTGGTACTAAAGCAGTAAAAGTAATATGGGGTAGGGATTAAAGGGCTCAATAGTAATATTATTCGGACGCATCTATTCTGGCTCCAAAATGACAGTACGGATTGACTAACAAGCGTGTTAGTCAAGCATTTTACATCATAGATTTTGCAATTAATGGCTGCGATTGACTAACCTGTCACTAACACGCTGTACAAAAAGTTTTTTTTGGACCCAGAATAGTTGCAGCCATATGTTTCCTCGGTCACCGATCTTAAAATTCTCTCAAGAATATTATTCCATTCTTTGATTTCTTCATCCAATAAGGGAAAAAAGAGAAGATTCATTGCCGTCAAAGTAACCGATACATAAATTCACGATGATGATTAACGACGCCTTTCTAGAATGAAAATCGCATTGGGAAATGTGATATACTAATCATCACGGTATATTAATGTTTATTATCAAAGTAGATTATTAAATGGTTTTCCTTGACAATTTAAACTTTATCTTTCGCTCAACTTAAACTTTATCTTTCGCTCAATTACTTCACAATGATGTTTAACGACGTCTTTTAAGAACGGCATTGCAATGAGAAATCTCAAATCCTAATCAGTACGGTATATTAATCTCATTTATCAGAGTAATGAGCTTGTCTAGAACATTTAAACTTTATTTTTTACTAAATCTTTCATATCTTCGAATATATTGAACACCTCCTACTTCTTTTTATCATCAAAGATCTTAAATAACGAAACCCTTTAAGTCTTATCTAATGTTCTTAATAATGCACAATTTATTAAGAACATTAACACAATTTATCATCTTAAACACAATTAATCATTTTATATCATAAACACAACTTATCATCTTAAACACAATTAATCATTTTATATCATAAAGACAATTTATCATTTTATATCAATAAAAGGAAGATGTTAATATGTCAGAAATAAAGTTTTATTATTCAGATAACATTTACATTTTGAAAAAGAGTATTATAATACATAAATGATTAGTATTTCGTATTTTTTTATAGTAAAATTCTATTTTAAAAAGATTTTAAATTTTATCATAAAGTTTAATATTAGATTCTCAATGTAGACTTCACACTTTCTATATGAAATATTGTTTTTAAAAGATTTTAGAGATCATATATCATGTGTGTGAAATATCTCAATTTTATCTTCTTTTATAAGATTTAAATAGTAAAAACCATTCTTGTTTTAAAACTTAAAAATAGATTTAATGAATATGGCTAAGAATTAACTTTATTTAATTGTAAAATAATTGTATAATATAGTTCTTAAAATTTAATAGTATAAAAATTAAAATGTTTTCTTATAAAATTATATTCCCACCACGATTGAAATGTCTTAATACAATAACACATTGATGTGTGGCATAATCTTGTGTTATGAATAACGTATGAATTGATTCCTATTCATCCCTTTTTATCCTCATTTGCAAATACTTCCATACACATGATTCCCACCTCAAAATTTGCATTCTACAATTTTAAATCAATGGCATGTGATACAAGATTAACATAAGTCAACAATTGATAGTGTATATGGTGAAAATGGACAACAATGATAACAATATTGAAAGGCTAAATGAATTCAACCACAAAACACTAGCCTAACAACAACAAAGATCCACCATAACATATGAAGATTACCTAAGACAATGCAAATCAAACGAAATCACAAAGATTATACCATCACATGTCCAATAGGGTTTTGATCTCCATTCTTCCTATCTCCATTGATTTTGCTTGATATATTTGCTCTCAGATTTTATATGCACAAGAGCTCAACAAAGAACGGAATGTGGTTGCAAGT
>NW_026730823.1:0-5000 GCF_030272615.1 Cryptomeria japonica | reverse complement strand
TTATCAGATAGATATATTGCTAAGGATATTTGGGACCATTTGGAAACATTGAATGAAGGAGATTCCACAGTCAAAATTGCAAAACTTGAAAGCTTCCAAGTCAGATATGAAAATCTGAAAATGGAAGAAGATGAAAGGATTTCTGCTTTTATGGAAAGAGTAAATGAAATTGTTTTGGGTATTAAATGTTGTGGAGGAACCTTAAGTGAAGATGAAATTGTTTTAAAAATTTTAAGAGGATTGCCACCGGCATACAAAATGAAAGTTACTGCAATAAATGAGTTAAGAACAATGCAGTAACTAGAGATACATTGATTGGAAAACTTCCAGCTTTTGAAATTGAGGAATTTGGTCCTATTGCTACTATAAAGATAGATTTAGCTTTTAAGGCATCAACATCATCTGCACCATCATTTGACAAATCTAATTGGAAAGCCTTTTATGCAAGAGAACTTGAAGAAAGCAGGAGAGAAAATGAAGAACTTGAAGCATTATTTGCAAGGAAAATGCCTAAAGGTCTAGTTGGAAGTAAGTATGAAGGTAAAGCACCCTTTAAATGTTTTAACTGTAATAAGATTGGTCATATGGCTTCAAGATGCCCTGATAGACATGCTAGACTAAGAGAAGAAGCTAGAAGAACATACAAACCTAACCCTAAATATCAGAGATACAAATTTAAGAAGAATAAAGACAAATCTTGTTATCTTGCTGATGAAGGAGTCACTGATGATTCTAATGAGGATCCATAAAACAATGGATGGGTTTTTGTTTCTATAATAGAATATCAACTGGCACCTACTATTCAACCGGTAGAGCAGGCCCTAGCAGCTAAAGTTGAAGTTAAGGATGAATGGATCATTGATTCAGGATGTTCACATCATATGACTGGTGATAAAGGCAAATTCTTGAACTTTAGGAATATAATGGAGGTCTAGTAAGATTTGGAGATGATAAAGCTTGTTTGATCAAAGGAAAAGGTACTATATATCTTGATGGTAAGCATAATACCGACAATGTTTACTATGTTGAAGGTTTAAAGCATAATCTTTTGAGTGTTGGTCAATTAATTGAAAAAGGATTTTAGTTACAGTTCAAGAATGGGAAATGCAAAATTATGAACAAAATTGGTTTGGAAATTGCAACCGGTAATCAAACTAGAGGTAACATCTTTCACTTGAATAACAGTGAAAAGACATGCTTGATTGCACATATTGATGAAAGTTGGCTATGGCATAAGAGACTTTGTCATGTAAATTTTGATTGCATTGTGAAAATCAGTACAAATAAGGTAGTTAGAGACTTACCTAAGATTGTTAAACCTCGCAATCCGGTATGTAAGGAATGTCAATTTGGAAAACAAGTTAGAGCATATTTTAAAAGTATTCCAGAAAAAACCAATAATGCTCTTGACTTAATTCATACTGATTTATGTGGTCCAGCTAGAACTAAAAGCTTACAAGGTGATAGATATTTCATGCTAATCATTGATGACTATTCTAGAATGTGTTGGGTTACTTTTCTTAGAGAAAAATCAGAAGCACTTGGGAAATTCAAACTATTCAAAGCAATGGTAGAAAATGAAACCGAGAAGAAAATCAAATGTTTGAGATTAGATCAAGGAGGTGAATTTACATCTAAGGAATTTAATACATTTTGTGAAGTAAATGGAATCAGAAGATAGTTATTAGCAACCTGGACACCACAACAGAATGGAGTTGTAGAAAGGAAAAACATAACTATCTTGGATGCAGCTAGAAGTATGTTATCAAAAGCAAATCTACCACATGTATATTGGAGAGAGGTAGTAAGTACAATGGTCTATACATTCAACAAAGTTCACATCAAAGGTGAAACTGGTAAGACCCCTGACGAACTATGGTTTGGTATTACTCCTACTCTTAAATATTTCAGAATATTTGGAAGTAAATGCTATATTAGAAGAGATGAGTATATTGGAAAATTTGATCCTAGAAGTGATGAAGGAATATTTCTTGGTTATTCATCTAAGAGAAAGGCATATAGATGTTTTAACAAAAGATTGCAAAAAATTGATGAGAGTACAAATGTGAAAATTGATGAACATTTTAGAGGAACTTCAAGGTATATAAACTCTGAACCGGTAACAGAGATATTGGCAAATGAACCTACATTGAACCCACCAGTATAGAATGAAGATCCAGTTACACTAGTATCATCTGAAAATTCCACTGTAACTGAGGAACATCAGCAAATGAAGACACCCTGGTATGTAAGATTGAATCACTCTGAAAATCAAATAATTGGGAACAAGTATCAAGGAGATGACAAGAGGAAGACTAGAAAATGAAGAGGTATGTCTTATTTCTCAAATTGAACCATCATCAATTAATGAGGCATGTGAATATAAACACTGGATTAAAGCTATGGAAGAAGAATTAGAACAAATTGAAAAGAATAACACATGGACATTAGTTCCCTGGCCTAAAGACAAAAATGTAATTGGAACAAAATGGGTATTCAAAAATAAACTTAATGAAGATGGTAAGGTAATCAGAAATAAAGCAAGACTACTGTGTAAGTGATATTCTCAGAAAGAAGGAATTGACTACAATGAAACCTTTGCATCGATAGCTAGAATTAAGGTAGTCAGATTATTCTTAGCTTTTGCAACACACAAGAACTACAAAGTATATCAAATGGATATTAAATGTGCATTTCTGAATAGAGATCTTGAAGAAGAAGTTTACATTGAGAAACCTGATGGATTTTCTTTGACAGATAACAAAGATATGGTTTGCAAGTTAAGAAAAGCTTTGTATGGGTTGAAGCAAGCTCCAAGAGCTTGGTATGCTAGATTGGATAAATATCTTTTGAAGATTGGTTTTTCTAAAGGTAATGCTGGCAACAATTTATACTATAAAATGACTAATGATGACATATTGGTTATAGAAGTTTTTGTTGATGATATAATCTTTGGAGGAGAAGGTGGATTATGTAAAGACTTTTCTATTCAAATGCAACAAGAATTTGAAATGACTATGATTGGAGAGATAAAATTATTTTTAGGATTGCAGATTTCATAGACTAATAAAGGTATATTCTTGAGTCAATCTAAGCACCTGAAGGAGTTACTAAAGAAATTTGGGATGGAGACCTATAAACTGGTAAGCACACCTATGACTACAAATGACAAATTATCACTAAGGGATGAATCTACACCTATTAATCCAACTAGGTACAAATATATGATAGGAGGTTTATTGTATTTGACAAAAACAAGACCTGATATTATGAATGCAGTATGTATTGTTTCAAGATTTCAGAGTAATCCTAGAGAAAATCATGAATTAGCAATAAAAAGGATTTTCCTGTACTTACAAGGCACTACAAATCTTGGTTTATGGCATCCTAGAGATGAAAACTTTGAATTATGTGCATACACAAATGCAAATTGGGAAAGAGATGTGGATGAAAAAAAAAGCACCACCAACGGAGCATTTTTTCTTGAAAGCAGATTAATTTCTTGGTTGAGTAAGAAACAAAGTTGCACATCTTTATCAACTACAGAATCAGAATATGTTGCAGCAGCAACTAACTGTACACATGTATTATTGCTTAAGCAAATGTTGAAGGACATAAAGGTAAAATGAAAGGAACCTATAACTATATATTGTGATAACACTGTAGCAATTGATATATCTAAGAATTTGGTACTACATTCTAAAACTAAACATGTTTCTATCAAACTGAATTTTCTAAAGGAGAATGTTGAAGCAAAAGAAGTAAAACTGGTTTATGTGAATACTAAAGAGCAGATTACAGATATTTTCACTAAGCCTTTGCCTAAGAAAACTTTTGAGTATCTCAGAGATCAGCTTGGGGTCATACCCCCACCGATAGAGACTTAGATAGTTGATGTTTGTCATCAACCGACAGAATTAACAGAGAAATCTTTTACTCTAGCTTTGATGAGGAGAGCTACTTCTAAGGGGGAGTAGTTGGTATTTTGTATTTGAACCTAGTTTTGTATTAGCTTTGGCATTTGATGTCAAAGGGGGAGAGATTGGTATGGAAAAATACAAGGAAAACACATGTTATTCCTAGGGGGAGTGATTGTTACTTTGGGAGAGATTGATAACTCTTTGTATCTAAATTTTGATTTCTAGTTATAATCTCTTTTGAGAGATTGTTGGTTTTTGGTATTTGGTATTTCTGTTTTGGCACTTTGATGGTTTTTCCATCTTGTGTTGCCATCAATGCCAAAGGGGGAGATTGTTGGTATTTTGGATATGTTGATATGGTTTTGTCATTTATGTCAACACCTATTAACACTTATCAACTCTGGCACTTTGGAGAATCGACAAATGTTCATTGGCAAGCAAGTGACTTTATGCATAGTCACCGATATTTGGTTCACCGGCACTTGGAATGACATGGAAAACACTTGGTTATGTTGAAGACATCATTTGGACACTTTGTTTTAAAGATTTTTTCATTGGTATATTCGAGTTTGCATATTTGTTGTTACCAGAAAATAGGTCCAGAATAAGCATCGACAGGCTTATCTATTCCAGATCAGCATGACACACTTTGGAGATGATTTATCAATGTTGTAAATTCATTAAGCCAACATGTTGAATCGGATATTGCATCAGTTATTGATTTACATGTAAATTGTTTTTATTGTAATATCTTTTAGGGCCGATCTACTAAAATTGGTCTTAGGTTATGGTATATATGTAAGATCTTATTTGTAAGATCGATATGCGATTGGGAAAATGAATTATAAGAAGGTATATGCAAGAATAAGCAGAGATATACATGTAGACATCATTTGAAGGTTGAAGGAAGGTTTTGTGAAGGCATATCAGAACTACATCGGTACTAAATCCAACATATGAAGATGTTATTTTGAGCAGTACATCATTATTGAATTTAACCATCCAATTGTAGTCAGTGTGACTCTTATTTGTGTTTGAGCAATGAGCTCTAGGCGCTTGGCCTTTCTACATGTACAACCC